>NW_026288923.1:0-71413 GCF_023373465.1 Oncorhynchus keta | reverse complement strand
CATTGTACTTCGTTCAGTTACATGTGCTGACAGACCAGCTAGATCTACTGTCTCTATTATATTATGACAGACCAGCTAGATCTACTGTCTCTATTATATTAATGACAGACCAGCTAGATCTACTGTCTCTATTATATTATGACAGACCAGCTAGATCTAATGTCTCTATTATATTATGACAGACCAGTTAGATCTCACTGTCTCTATTATATTATGACAGACCGGCTAGATCTACTGTCTCTATTATATTATGACATACCAGCTAGATCTACTGTCTCTATTATATTATGACAGACCAGCTAGATCTACTGTCTCTATTATATGATGACAGACCAGCTAGATCTACTGTCTCTATTATATTATGACAGACCAGCTAGATATACTGTCTCTATTATATTATGACAGACCAGCTAGATCTAATGTCTCTATTATATTATGACAGACCAGCTAGATCTACTGTCTCTATTATATTATGACAGACCAGCATAGATCTACTGTCTCTATTATATTATGACAGACCAGCTAGACATACTGTCTCTATTATATTATGACAGACCAGCTAGATCTACTGTCTCTATTATATTATGACAGACCAGCTAGATCTACTGTTTCTATTATATTATGACAGACCAGCTAGATCTACTATTTCTATAATATTATGACAGATCGGCTAGATCTAATATCTCTATTATATTATTACAGACCAGCTAGATCTACTGTCTCTATTATATTATGACAGACCAGCTATGATCTACTGTCTCTATTATATTATGACAGACCAGCTAGATATACCTTCTCTATTATATTATGACAGACCATCTAGATTTACTGTCTCTATTATATTATGGCAGACCAGCTAGATCTACTGTCTATTTTATATTATGACAGACCAGCTAGATCTACTGTCTCTATTATATTATGACAGATCGGCTAGATCTAATGCCTCTATTATATTATGACAGACCAGCTAGATCTACTGTTTCTATTATATTATGACAGACCAGCTAGATCTACTGTCTCTATTATATTATGACAGACCAGCTAGATCTACTGTCTCTATTATATTATGACAGACCAGCTAGATATACTGTCTCTATTATATAATGACAGATCGGATCGATCTAATGTCTATATTATATTATGACAGACCAGCTAGATCTACTGTCTCTATTATATTATGACAGACCAGCAAGATCTACTGTTTCTTTCATTATATTATGACAGACCAGCTAGATCTACTGTCTCTATTGTATTATGACATACCAGCTAGATATACTGTCTCTATTATATTATGACAGACCAGTTCGATCTAATGTCTCTTATTATATTATGACAGACCATCTAGAGCTAATGTGTCTATGATAATATGACAGACCAGCTCGATCTACTGTCTCTATTATATTATGACAGACCAGCTAGATCTACTGTCTCTATTATATTATGACAGACCAGCTAGATCTACTGTTTCTATTATATTATGACAGACCAGCTAGATCTACTATTTCTATAATATAATGACAGACCAGCTAGATCTACTGTCTCTATTATATTATGACAGACAAGCTGATCTAATGTCTCTATTATAATATGACAGACCAGCTAGATCTACTGTCTCTATTGTATTATGACAGACCAGCTAGGATCTACTGCCTCTATTGTATTATCACACATACCAGCTAGATATATCTGTCTCTATTATATTATGACAGACCAGCTAGATCTACTGCACTATATATTATGACAGACCAGCGAGATCTCCTCGTCTCTAACTTATATTATGACAGACCAGCCAGATCTACTGTTTCTATTTTATTATGACAGACCAGCTAGATCTACTATTTATATAATATAATGACAGACCAGCTAGATCTACTGTCTCTATTATATTATGACAGACCAGCTAGATCTAATGTCTCTTATTATATTATGACAGACCAGTTAGATCTACTGTCTCTATTGTATTATGACAGACCGGCTAGAACTACTGTCTCTATTGTATTATGACATACCAGCTAGATCTACTGTCTCTATTATATTATATGAACAGACCAGCTAGATCTACTGTCTCTTTATATTATGACAGACCAGCTAGATCTACTGTCTCTATTATATTATGACAGACCAGCTAGATATACTGTCTCTATTATATTATGACAGATGGCTAGATCTAATGTCTCTATTATATTATTACAGACCAGCTAGATCTACTGTCTCTGTTATATTATAACAGACCAGTATGATTCTACTGTCTCTATTATATTATGACAGACCAGCTAGACATACTGTCTCTATTATATTATGACAGACCAGCTAGATCTACTGTCTCTATTATATTATGACAGACCAGCTAGATCTACTGTTTCTATTATATTATGACAGACCAGCTAGATCTACTATTTCTATAATATTATGACAGATCGGCTAGATCTAATATCTCTATTATATTACAGACCAGCTAGATCTACTGTCTCTATTATATTATGACAGACCAGTATGATCTACTGTCTCTATTATATATTATGACAGACCAGCTAGATATACTGTCTCTATTATATTATGACAGACCATCTAGATTTACTGTCTCTATTATATTATGGCAGACCAGCTAGATCTACTGTCTATTTTATATTATGACAGACCAGCTAGATCTACTGTCTCTATTATATTATGACAGATCGGCTAGATCTAATGCCTCTATTATATTATGACAGACCAGCTAGATCTACTGTTTCTATTATATTATGACAGACCAGCTAGATCTACTGTCTCTATTATATTATGACAGACCAGCTAGATCTACTGTCTCTATTATATTATGACAGACCAGCTAGATATACTGTCTCTATTATATAATGACAGATCCGGATCGATCTAATGTCTATATTATATTATGACAGACCAGCTAGATCTACTGTCTCTATTATATTATGACAGACCAGCAAGATCTACTGTTTCTATTATATTATGACAGACCAGCTAGATCTACTGTCTCTATTGTATTATGACATACCAGCTAGATATACTGTCTCTATTATATTATGACAGACCAGCTCGTCTAATGTCTCTATTATATTATGACAGACCATCTAGAGCTGGCTGTGTCTATGATAATATGACAGACCAGCTCGATCTACTGTCTCTATTATATTATGACAGACCAGCTAGATCTACTGTCTCTATTATATTATGACAGACCAGCTAGATCTACTGTTTCTATTATATTATGACAGACCAGCTAGATCTACTATTTCTATAATATAATGACAGACCAGCTAGATCTACTGTCTCTATTATATTATGACAGACAAGCTAGATCTAATGTCTCTATTATAATATGACAGACCAGCTAGATCTACTGTCTCTATTGTATTATGACAGACCAGCTAGATCTACTGCCTCTATTGTATTATCACATACCAGCTAGATATACTGTCTCTATTATTATGACAGACCAGCTAGATCTACAATCTCTCTTATATTATGACAGACCAGCGAGATCTCCTGTCTCTTATATTATGACAGACCAGCTAGATCTACTGTTTCTATTTTATTATGACAGACCAGCTAGATCTACTATTTATATAATATAATGACAGACCAGCTAGATCTACTGTCTCTATTATATTATGACAGACCAGCTAGATCTAATGTCTCTATTATATTATGACAGACAGTTAGATCTACTGTCTCTATTGTATTATGACAGACCGGCTAGAACTACTGTCTCTATTGTATTATGACATACCAGCTAGATCTACTGTCTCTATTATATTATGACAGACCAGCTAGATCTACTGTCTCTTTTATATTATGACAGACCAGCTAGATCTACTGTCTCTATTATATTATGACAGACCAGCTAGATATACTGTCTCTATTATATTATGACAGATCGGCTAGATCTAATGTCTCTATTATATTATTACAGACCAGCTAGATCTACTGTCTCTATTATATTATAACAGACCAGTATGATCTACTGTCTCTATTATATTATGACAGACCAGCTAGACATACTGTCTCTATTATATATGACAGACCAGCTAGATCTACTGTCTCTATTATATTATGACAGACCAGCTAGATCTACTGTTTCTATTATATTATGACAGACCAGCTAGATCTACTATTTCTATAATATAATGACAGACCAGCTAGATCTACTGTCTCTATTATATTATGACAGACCAGCTAGATCTACTGTGTCTATGATAATATGACAGACCAGCTCGATCTACTGTCTCTATTATATTATGACAGACCAGCTAGATCTACTGTCTCTATTATATTATGACAGACCAGCTAGATCTACTGTTTCTATTATATTATGACAGACCAGCTAGATCTACTTCATTTCTATAATGTAATGACAGACCAGCTAGATCTACTGGCTCTATTATATTGTGACAGACCAGCTAGATCTAATGTCTCTATTATAATATGACAGACCAGCTAGATCTACTGTCTCTATTGTATTATGACAGACCAGCTAGATCTACTGTCTCTATTGTATTATTACATACCAGCTAGATATACTGTCTCTATTATATTATGACAGACCAGCTCGATCTAATGTCTCTATTATATTATGACAGACCATCTAGAGCTAATGTCTCTATTATATTATGACAGACCAGCTAGATCTACTGTCTCTATTATATTATGACAGACCAGCTAGATATACTGTCTCTATTATATTATGACAGATCGGCTAGATCTAATATCTCTATTATATTATTACAGACCAGCTAGATCTACTGTCTCTATTATATTATGACAGACCAGTATGATCTACTGTCTCTATTATATTATGACAGACCAGCTAGATATACTATCTCTATTATATTATGACAGACCATCTAGATATACTGTCTCTATTATATTATGGCAGACCAGCTAGATCTACTGTCTATTTTATATTATGACAGACCAGCTAGATCTACTGTCTCTATTATATTATGACAGATCGGCTAGATCTAATGCCTCTATTATATTATGACAGACCAGCTAGATCTACTGTTTCTATTATATTATGACAGACCAGCTAGATCTACTGTCTCTATTATATTATGACAGACCAGCTAGATATACTGTCTCTATTGTATTATGACATACCAGCTAGATCTATTGTCTCTATTATATTATTACAGACCAGCTAGATCTACTGTCTGTATTATATTATGACAGATCGGATCGATCTAATGTCTCTATTATATTATGACAGACCAGCTAGATCTACTGTCTCTTTTATATTATGACAGACCAGCTAGATCTACTGTCTCTATTATATTATGACAGACCAGCTAGATCTAATGTCTCTATTATATTATGACAGACCAGCTAGAGCTAATGTCTATATTATATTATGACAGACCAGCTAGATCTAATGTCTCTATTATATTATGACAGACCAGCTAGAGCTAATGTCTCTATTATATTATGACAGACCAGATAGATCTACTGTCTCTATTATATTATGACAGATCGGCTATATCTAATGTCTCTATTATATTATTACAGACCAGCTAGATCTACTGTCTCTATTATATTATGACAGACCAGTATGATCTACTGTCTCTTTTATATTATGACAGACCAGCTAGATCTACTGTCTCTATTATATTATGACAGATCGGCTAGATCTAATGTCTCTATTGTATTATGACAGACCAGCTAGATCTACTGTCTCTATTATATTATGACAGACCAGCTAGATCTACTGTCTCTATTATATTATGACAGACCAGCTAGATATACTGTCTCTATTATATTATGACAGACCAGCTAGATATACTGTCTCTATTATATTATGACAGACCAGCTAGATATACTGTCTCTATTATATTATGACAGACCATCTAGATATACTCTCTCTAATATATTATGACAGACCAGCTAGATCTACTGTCTCTATTGTATTATGACATACCAGCTAGATCTACTGTCTCTATTATATTATTACAGACCAGCTAGATCTGTGTCTCTATTATATTATGACAGATCGGATCGATCTAATGTCTCTATTATATTATTACAGACCAGCTAGATCTACTGTCTCTATTATATTATGACAGACCAGAATGATCTACTGTCTCTTTTATATTATGACAGACCAGCTAGATCTACTGTCTCTATTATATTATGACAGATCGGCTAGATCTAATGTCTCTATTGTATTATGACAGACCAGCTAGATCTACTGTCTCTATTATATTATGACAGACCAGCTAGATCTTCTGTCTCTATTATATTATGACAGACCAGCTAGATATACTGTCTCTGTTATATTATGACAGATCGGATCGATCTAATGTCTCTATTATATTATGACAGACCAGCTAAATCTACTGTCTCTTTTATATTATGACAGACCAGCTAAATCTACTGTCTCTTTTATATTATGACAGACCAGCTAGATCTACTGTCTCTATTATATTATGACAGACCAGCTAGATCTACTGTCTCTATTATATTATGACAGACCAGCTACATCTAATGTCTCTATTATATTATGACAGACCAGCTAGATCTAATGTCTCTATTATATTATGACAGACCAGCTAGAGCTAATGTCTCTATTATATTATGACAGACCAGCTAGATCTACTGTCTCTATTATATTATGACAGATCGGCTAGATCTAATGTCTCTATTATATTATTACAGACCAGCTAGATCTACTGTCTCTATTGTATTATGACAGACCAGCTAGAACTACTGTCTCTATTGTATTATGACAGACCAGCTAGAACTACTGTCTCTATTGTATTATGACAGACCAGCTATATCTACTGTCTCTATTGTATTATGACAGACCAGCTAGATCTACTGTCTCTATTATATTATGACAGATCAGCTAGATCTAATGTCTCTATTATATTATTACAGGCCAGCTAGATCTACTGTCTCAATTATAACATGACAGACCAGCTCGATCTACTGTCTCTGTTATATTATGACAGACCAGCTAGATCTAATGTCTCTATTATATTATGACAGACCAGCTAGATCTACTGTCTCTATTATATTATTACAGACCAGCTAGATCTACTGTCTCTATTATATTATGACAGACCAGCTCGATCTAATGTCTCTATTATATTATGACAGACCATCTAGAGCTAATGTCTCTATTATATTATGACAGACCAGCTAGATCTACTGTCTCTATTATATTATGACAGACCAGCTAGATATACTGTCTCTATTATATTATGACAGACCAGTATGATCTACTGTCTCTTTTATATTATGACAGACCAGCTAGATCTACTGTCTCTATTATATTATGACAGATCGGCTAGATCTAATGTCTCTATTGTATTATGACAGACCAGCTAGATCTACTGTCTCTATTATATTATGACAGACCAGCTAGATCTACTCTCTCTATTATATTATGACAGACCAGCTAGATATACTGTCTCTATTATATTATGACAGACCAGCTAGATCTACTGTCTCTTTTATATTATGACAGACCAGCTAGATCTACTGTCTCTATTGTATTATGACATACCAACTAGATCTACTGTCTCTATTATATTATTACAGACCAGCTAGATCTACTGTCTCTATTATATTATGACAGACCAGCTAGATCTAATGTCTCTATTATATTATGACAGACCAGCTATATCTACTGTCTCTTTTAAATTATGACAGACCAGCTAGATCTACTGTCTCTATTGTATTATGACAGACCAGCTAGATATACTGTCTCTATTGTATTATGACAGACAAGCTAGAACTACTGTCTCTATTGTATTATGACATACCAGCTAGATATACTGTCTCTATTATATTATGACAGACCAACTAGATCTACTGTCTCTTTTTTGTATTATGACAGACCAGCTAGATCTACTGTCTCTATTGTATTATGACATACCAGCTAGATATACTGTCTCTATTATATTATGACATACCAGCTAGATATACTGTCTCTATTATATTATGACAGACCAGCTAAATCTACTGTCTCTATTATATTATGACAGACCAGCTAGATCTAATGTCTCTATTATAATATGACAGACCAGCTAGATCTACTGTCTCTATTGTATTATGACAGACCAGCTAGATCTACTGTCTCTATTGTATTATGACATACCAGCTAGATATACTGTCTCTATTATATTATGACAGACCGGCTAGATCTACTGTCTCTATTATATTATTACAGACCAGCTAGATCTACTGTCTCTATTGTATTATGACAGACCAGCTAGATCTACTGTCTCAATTATAACATGACAGACCAGCTTGATCTACTGTCTCTGTTATATTATGACAGACCAGCTAGATCTAATGTCTCTATTATATTATTACAGACCAGCTAGATCTACTGTCTCTATTATATTATTACAGACCGGCTAGATCTAATGTCGCTATTATATTATGACAGACCAGCTAGATCTAATGTCTCTATTATATTATGACAGATCGGCTAGATCTAATGTCTCTATTATATTATGACAGACCAGCTAGATCTACTGTCTTTGTTATATTATGACAGACCAGCTAGATCTAATGTCTCTATTATATTATTACAGACCAGCTAGATCTACTGTCTCTATTATATTATTACAGACCGGCTAGATCTAATGTCGCTATTATATTATGACAGACCAGCTAGATCTAATGTCTCTATTATATTATGACAGATCGGCTAGATCTAATGTCTCTATTGTATTATGCCAGACCAGCTATAACTACTGTCTCTATTGTATTATGACATACCAGCTAGATATACTGTCTCTATTATATTATGACAGACCAGCTAGATATACTGTCTCTATTATATTATGACAGATCGGATCGATCTAATGTCTCTATTATATTATGACAGACCAGCTAAATCTACTGTCTCTTTTATATTATGACAGACCAGCTAAATCTACTGTCTCTTTTATATTATGACAGACCAGCTAGATCTACTGTCTCTATTATATTATGACAGACCAGCTAGATCTACTGTCTCTATTATATTATGACAGACCAGCTACATCTAATGTCTCTATTATATTATGACAGACCAGCTAGATCTAATGTCTCTATTATATTATGACAGACCAGCTAGAGCTAATGTCTCTATTATATTATGACAGACCGCTAGATCTACTGTCTCTATTATATTATGACAGATCGGCTAGATCTAATGTCTCTATTATATTATTACAGACCAGCTAGATCTACTGTCTCTATTGTATTATGACAGACCAGCTAGAACTACTGTCTCTATTGTATTATGACAGACCAGCTAGAACTACTGTCTCTATTGTATTATGACAGACCAGCTATATCTACTGTCTCTATTGTATTATGACAGACCAGCTAGATCTACTGTCTCTATTATATTATGACAGATCGGCTAGATCTAATGTCTCTATTATATTATTACAGGCCAGCTAGATCTACTGTCTCAGCATGACAGACCAGCTCGATCTACTGTCTCTGTTATATTATGACAGACCAGCTAGATCTAATGTCTCTATTATATTATGACAGACCAGCTAGATCTACTGTCTCTATTATATTATTACAGACCAGCTAGATATACTGTCTCTATTATATTATGACAGACCAGCTAGATATACTGTCTCTATTATATTATGACAGACCATCTAGAGCTAATGTCTCTATTATATTATGACAGACCAGCTAGATCTACTGTCTCTATTATATTATGACAGACCAGCTAGATATACTGTCTCTATTATATTATGACAGACCAGTATGATCTACTGTCTCTTTTATATTATGACAGACCAGCTAGATCTACTGTCTCTATTATATTATGACAGATCGGCTAGATCTAATGTCTCTATTGTATTATGACAGACCAGCTAGATCTACTGTCTCTATTATATTATGACAGACCAGCTAGATCTACTCTCTCTATTATATTATGACAGACCAGCTAGATATACTGTCTCTATTATATTATGACAGACCAGCTAGATCTACTGTCTCTTTTATATTATGACAGACCAGCTAGATCTACTGTCTCTATTGTATTATGACATACCAACTAGATCTACTGTCTCTATTATATTATTACAGACCAGCTAGATCTACTGTCTCTATTATATTATGACAGATCGGCTCGATCTAATGTCTCTATTATATTATGACAGACCAGCTAGATCTACTGTCTCTTTTAAATTATGACAGACCAGCTAGATCTACTGTCTCTATTGTATTATGACAGACCAGCTAGATATACTGTCTCTATTGTATTATGACAGACAAGCTAGAACTACTGTCTCTATTGTATTATGACATACCAGCTAGATATACTGTCTCTATTATATTATGACAGACCAACTAGATCTACTGTCTCTTTTTTGTATTATGACAGACCAGCTAGATCTACTGTCTCTATTGTATTATGACATACCAGCTAGATATACTGTCTCTATTATATTATGACATACCAGCTAGATATACTGTCTCTATTATATTATGACAGACCAGCTAAATCTACTGTCTCTATTATATTATGACAGACCAGCTAGATCTAATGTCTCTATTATAATATGACAGACCAGCTAGATCTACTGTCTCTATTGTATTATGACAGACCAGCTAGATCTACTGTCTCTATTGTATTATGACATACCAGCTAGATATACTGTCTCTATTATATTATGACAGACCGGCTAGATCTACTGTCTCTATTATATTATTACAGACCAGCTAGATCTACTGTCTCTATTGTATTATGACAGACCAGCTAGATCTACTGTCTCAATTATAACATGACAGACCAGCTTGATCTACTGTCTCTGTTATATTATGACAGACCAGCTAGATCTAATGTCTCTATTATATTATTACAGACCAGCTAGATCTACTGTCTCTATTATATTATTACAGACCGGCTAGATCTAATGTCGCTATTATATTATGACAGACCAGCTAGATCTAATGTCTCTATTATATTATGACAGATCGGCTAGATCTAATGTCTCTATTATATTATGACAGACCAGCTAGATCTACTGTCTTTGTTATATTATGACAGACCAGCTAGATCTAATGTCTCTATTATATTATTACAGACCAGCTAGATCTACTGTCTCTATTATATTATTACAGACCGGCTAGATCTAATGTCGCTATTATATTATGACAGACCAGCTAGATCTAATGTCTCTATTATATTATGACAGATCGGCTAGATCTAATGTCTCTATTGTATTATGCCAGACCAGCTATAACTACTGTCTCTATTGTATTATGACATACCAGCTAGATATACTGTCTCTATTATATTATGACAGACCAGCTCGATCTACTGTGTCTATTATAATATGACAGACCAGCTCGATCTACTGTCTCTATTATATTATGACAGACCAGCTAGATCTACTGTCTCTATTATATTATGACAGACCAGCTAGATCTACTGTTTCCATTATATTATAACAGACCAGCTAGATCTACTATTTCTATAATATAATGACAGACCAGCTAGATCTACTGTCTCTATTATATTATGACAGACCAGCTAGATCTAATGTCTCTATTATAATATGACAGACCAGCTAGATCTACTGTCTCTATTGTATTATGACAGACCAGCTAGATCTACTGTCTCTATTGTATTATGACATACCAGCTAGATATACTGTCTCTATTATATTATGACAGACCAGCTAGATCTACTGTCTCTATTATATTATGACAGAACGGCTAGATCTAATGTCTCTATTGTATTATGACAGACCAGCTATATCTACTGCTTCTATTATATTATGACAGACCAGCTAGATCTACTATTTCAATAATATAATGACAGACCAGCTTGATCTACTGTCTCTATTATATTATGACAGATCGGATCGATCTAATGTCTCTATTATATTATGACAGACCAGCTAAATCTACTGTCTCTTTTATATTATGACAGACCAGCTAAATCTACTGTCTCTTTATATTATGACAGACCAGCTAGATCTACTGTCTCTATTATATTATGACAGACCAGCTAGATCTACTGTCTCTATTATATTATGACAGACCAGCTACATCTAATGTCTCTATTATATTATGACAGACCAGCTAGATCTAATGTCTCTATTATATTATGACAGACCAGCTAGAGCTAATGTCTCTATTATATTATGACAGACCGGCTAGATCTACTGTCTCTATTATATTATGACAGATCGGCTAGATCTAATGTCTCTATTATATTATTACAGACCAGCTAGATCTACTGTCTCTATTGTATTATGACAGACCAGCTAGAACTACTGTCTCTATTGTATTATGACAGACCAGCTATATCTACTGTCTCTATTGTATTATGACAGACCAGCTAGATCTACTGTCTCTATTATATTATGACAGACCAGAATGATCTACTGTCTCTTTTATATTATGACAGACCAGCTAGATCTACTGTCTCTATTATATTATGACAGATCGGCTAGATCTAATGTCTCTATTGTATTATGACAGACCAGCTAGATCTACTGTCTCTATTATATTATGACAGACCAGCTAGATCTTCTGTCTCTATTATATTATGACAGACCAGCTAGATATACTGTCTCTATTATATTATGACAGATCGGATCGATCTAATGTCTCTATTATATTATGACAGACCAGCTAAATCTACTGTCTCTTTTATATTATGACAGACCAGCTAAATCTACTGTCTCTTTTATATTATGACAGACCAGCTAGATCTACTGTCTCTATTATATTATGACAGACCAGCTAGATCTACTGTCTCTATTATATTATGACAGACCAGCTACATCTAATGTCTCTATTATATTATGACAGACCAGCTAGATCTAATGTCTCTATTATATTATGACAGACCAGCTAGAGCTAATGTCTCTATTATATTATGACAGACCGGCTAGATCTACTGTCTCTATTATATTATGACAGATCGGCTAGATCTAATGTCTCTATTATATTATTACAGACCAGCTAGATCTACTGTCTCTATTGTATTATGACAGACCAGCTAGAACTACTGTCTCTATTGTATTATGACAGACCAGCTATATCTACTGTCTCTATTGTATTATGACAGACCAGCTAGATCTACTGTCTCTATTATATTATGACAGATCGGCTAGATCTAATGTCTCTATTATATTATTACAGGCCAGCTAGATCTACTGTCTCAATTATAACATGACAGACCAGCTCGATCTACTGTCTCTGTTATATTATGACAGACCAGCTAGATCTAATGTCTCTATTATATTATGACAGACCAGCTAGATCTACTGTCTCTATTATATTATTACAGACCAGCTAGATCTACTGTCTCTATTATATTATGACAGACCAGCTCGATCTAATGTCTCTATTATATTATGACAGACCATCTAGAGCTAATGTCTCTATTATATTATGACAGACCAGCTAGATCTACTATCTCTATTATATTATGACAGACCAGCTAGATATACTGTCTCTATTATATTATGACAGACCAGTATGATCTACTGTCTCTTTTATATTATGACAGACCAGCTAGATCTACTGTCTCTATTATATTATGACAGATCGGCTAGATCTAATGTCTCTATTGTATTATGACAGACCAGCTAGATCTACTGTCTCTATTATATTATGACAGACCAGCTAGATCTACTGTCTCTATTATATTATGACAGACCAGCTAGATATACTGTCTCTATTATATTATGACAGACCAGCTAGATCTACTGTCTCTTTATATTATGACAGACCAGCTAGATCTAATGTCTCTATTGTATTATGACATACCAACTAGATCTACTGTCTCTATTATATTATTACAGACCAGCTAGATCTACTGTCTCTATTGTATTATGACAGACCAGCTAGAACTACTGTCTCTATTGTATTATGACAGACCAGCTATATCTACTGTCTCTATTGTATTATGACAGACCAGCTAGATCTACTGTCTCTATTATATTATGACAGACCAGAATGATCTACTGTCTCTTTATATTATGACAGACCAGCTAGATCTACTGTCTCTATTATATTATGACAGATCGGCTAGATCTAATGTCTCTATTGTATTATGACAGACCAGCTAGATCTACTGTCTCTATTATATTATGACAGACCAGCTAGATCTTCTGTCTCTATTATATTATGACAGACCAGCTAGATATACTGTCTCTATTATATTATGACAGATCGGATCGATCTAATGTCTCTATTATATTATGACAGACCAGCTAAATCTACTGTCTCTTTTATATTATGACAGACCAGCTAAATCTACTGTCTCTTTATATTATGACAGACCAGCTAGATCTACTGTCTCTATTATATTATGACAAACCAGCTAGATCTACTGTCTCTATTATATTATGACAGACCAGCTACATCTAATGTCTCTATTATATTATGACAGACCAGCTAGATCTAATGTCTCTATTATATTATGACAGACCAGCTATATCTACTGTCTCTATTGTATTATGACAGACCAGCTAGATCTACTGTCTCTATTATATTATGACAGATCGGCTAGATCTAATGTCTCTATTATATTATTACAGGCCAGCTAGATCTACTGTCTCAATTATAACATGACAGACCAGCTCGATCTACTGTCTCTGTTATATTATGACAGACCAGCTAGATCTAATGTCTCTATTATATTATGACAGACCAGCTAGATCTACTGTCTCTATTATATTATTACAGACCAGCTAGATCTACTGTCTCTATTATATTATGACAGACCAGCTCGATCTAATGTCTCTATTATATTATGACAGACCATCTAGAGCTAATGTCTCTATTATATTATGACAGACCAGCTAGATCTACTGTCTCTATTATATTATGACAGACGAGCTAGATATACTGTCTCTATTATATTATGACAGACCAGTATGATCTACTGTCTCTTTTATATTATGACAGACCAGCTAGATCTACTGTCTCTATTATATTATGACAGATCGGCTAGATCTAATGTCTCTATTGTATTATGACAGACCAGCTAGATCTACTGTCTCTATTATATTATGACAGACCAGCTAGATCTACTCTCTCTATTATATTATGACAGACCAGCTAGATATACTGTCTCTATTATATTATGACAGACCAGCTAGATCTACTGTCTCTTTTATATTATGACAGACCAGCTAGATCTACTGTCTCTATTGTATTATGACATACCAACTAGATCTACTGTCTCTATTATATTATTACAGACCAGCTAGATCTACTGTCTCTATTATATTATGACAGATCGGCTCGATCTAATGTCTCTATTATATTATGACAGACCAGCTAGATCTACTGTCTCTTTTAAATTATGACAGACCAGCTAGATCTACTGTCTCTATTGTATTATGACAGACCAGCTAGATATACTGTCTCTATTGTATTATGACAGACAAGCTAGAACTACTGTCTCTATTGTATTATGACATACCAGCTAGATATACTGTCTCTATTATATTATGACAGACCAACTAGATCTACTGTCTCTTTTTTGTATTATGACAGACCAGCTAGATCTACTGTCTCTATTGTATTATGACATACCAGCTAGATATACTGTCTCTATTATATTATGACATACCAGCTAGATCTACTGTCTCTATTATATTATTACAGACCAGCTAGATCTACTGTCTCTATTGTATTATGACAGACCAGCTAGAACTACTGTCTCTATTGTATTATGACAGACCAGCTATATCTACTGTCTCTATTGTATTATGACAGACCAGCTAGATCTACTGTCTCTATTATATTATGACAGACCAGAATGATCTACTGTCTCTTTTATATTATGACAGACCAGCTAGATCTACTGTCTCTATTATATTATGACAGTTCGGCTAGATCTAATGTCTCTATTGTATTATGACAGACCAGCTAGATCTACTGTCTCTATTATATTATGACAGACCAGCTAGATCTTCTGTCTCTATTATATTATGACAGACCAGCTAGATATACTGTCTCTATTATATTATGACAGATCGGATCGATCTAATGTCTCTATTATATTATGACAGACCAGCTAAATCTACTGTCTCTTTTATATTATGACAGACCAGCTAAATCTACTGTCTCTTTTATATTATGACAGACCAGCTAGATCTACTGTCTCTATTATATTATGACAAACCAGCTAGATCTACTGTCTCTATTATATTATGACAGACCAGCTACATCTAATGTCTCTATTATATTATGACAGACCAGCTAGATCTAATGTCTCTATTATATTATGACAGACCAGCTATATCTACTGTCTCTATTGTATTATGACAGACCAGCTAGATCTACTGTCTCTATTATATTATGACAGATCGGCTAGATCTAATGTCTCTATTATATTATTACAGGCCAGCTAGATCTACTGTCTCAATTATAACATGACAGACCAGCTCGATCTACTGTCTCTGTTATATTATGACAGACCAGCTAGATCTAATGTCTCTATTATATTATGACAGACCAGCTAGATCTACTGTCTCTATTATATTATTACAGACCAGCTAGATCTACTGTCTCTATTATATTATGACAGACCAGCTCGATCTAATGTCTCTATTATATTATGACAGACCATCTAGAGCTAATGTCTCTATTATATTATGACAGACCAGCTAGATCTACTGTCTCTATTATATTATGACAGACGAGCTAGATATACTGTCTCTATTATATTATGACAGACCAGTATGATCTACTGTCTCTTTTATATTATGACAGACCAGCTAGATCTACTGTCTCTATTATATTATGACAGATCGGCTAGATCTAATGTCTCTATTGTATTATGACAGACCAGCTAGATCTACTGTCTCTATTATATTATGACAGACCAGCTAGATCTACTCTCTCTATTATATTATGACAGACCAGCTAGATATACTGTCTCTATTATATTATGACAGACCAGCTAGATCTACTGTCTCTTTTATATTATGACAGACCAGCTAGATCTACTGTCTCTATTGTATTATGACATACCAACTAGATCTACTGTCTCTATTATATTATTACAGACCAGCTAGATCTACTGTCTCTATTATATTATGACAGATCGGCTCGATCTAATGTCTCTATTATATTATGACAGACCAGCTAGATCTACTGTCTCTTTTAAATTATGACAGACCAGCTAGATCTACTGTCTCTATTGTATTATGACAGACCAGCTAGATATACTGTCTCTATTGTATTATGACAGACAAGCTAGAACTACTGTCTCTATTGTATTATGACATACCAGCTAGATATACTGTCTCTATTATATTATGACAGACCAACTAGATCTACTGTCTCTTTTTTTGTATTATGACAGACCAGCTAGATCTACTGTCTCTATTGTATTATGACATACCAGCTAGATATACTGTCTCTATTATATTATGACATACCAGCTAGATATACTGTCTCTATTATATTATGACAGACCAGCTAAATCTACTGTCTCTATTATATTATGACAGACCAGCTAGATCTAATGTCTCTATTATAATATGACAGACCAGCTAGATCTACTGTCTCTATTGTATTATGACAGACCAGCTAGATCTACTGTCTCTATTGTATTATGACATACCAGCTAGATATACTGTCTCTATTATATTATGACAGACCGGCTAGATCTACTGTCTCTATTATATTATTACAGACCAGCTAGATCTACTGTCTCTATTGTATTATGACAGACCAGCTAGATCTACTGTCTCAATTATAACATGACAGACCAGCTTGATCTACTGTCTCTGTTATATTATGACAGACCAGCTAGATCTAATGTCTCTATTATATTATTACAGACCAGCTAGATCTACTGTCTCTATTATATTATTACAGACCGGCTAGATCTAATGTCGCTATTATATTATGACAGACCAGCTAGATCTAATGTCTCTATTATATTATGACAGATCGGCTAGATCTAATGTCTCTATTATATTATGACAGACCAGCTAGATCTACTGTCTCTGTTATATTATGACAGACCAGCTAGATCTAATGTCTCTATTATATTATTACAGACCAGCTAGATCTACTGTCTCTATTATATTATTACAGACCGGCTAGATCTAATGTCGCTATTATATTATGACAGACCAGCTAGATCTAATGTCTCTATTATATTATGACAGATCGGCTAGATCTAATGTCTCTATTGTATTATGCCAGACCAGCTATAACTACTGTCTCTATTGTATTATGACATACCAGCTAGATATACTGTCTCTATTATATTATGACAGACCAGCTCGATCTACTGTGTCTATTATAATATGACAGACCAGCTCGATCTACTGTCTCTATTATATTATGACAGACCAGCTAGATCTACTGTCTCTATTATATTATGACAGACCAGCTAGATCTACTGTTTCTATTATATTATAACAGACCAGCTAGATCTACTATTTCTATAATATAATGACAGACCAGCTAGATCTACTGTCTCTATTATATTATGACAGACCAGCTAGATCTAATGTCTCTATTATAATATGACAGACCAGCTAGATCTACTGTCTCTATTGTATTATGACAGACCAGCTAGATCTACTGTCTCTATTGTATTATGACATACCAGCTAGATATACTGTCTCTATTATATTATGACAGACCAGCTAGATCTACTGTCTCTATTATATTATGACAGAACGGCTAGATCTAATGTCTCTATTGTATTATGACAGACCAGCTATATCTACTGCTTCTATTATATTATGACAGACCAGCTAGATCTACTATTTCAATAATATAATGACAGACCAGCTTGATCTACTGTCTCTATTATATTATGACAGATCGGATCGATCTAATGTCTCTATTATATTATGACAGACCAGCTAAATCTACTGTCTCTTTTATATTATGACAGACCAGCTAAATCTACTGTCTCTTTTATATTATGACAGACCAGCTAGATCTACTGTCTCTATTATATTATGACAGACCAGCTAGATCTACTGTCTCTATTATATTATGACAGACCAGCTACATCTAATGTCTCTATTATATTATGACAGACCAGCTAGATCTAATGTCTCTATTATATTATGACAGACCAGCTAGAGCTAATGTCTCTATTATATTATGACAGACCGGCTAGATCTACTGTCTCTATTATATTATGACAGATCGGCTAGATCTAATGTCTCTATTATATTATTACAGACCAGCTAGATCTACTGTCTCTATTGTATTATGACAGACCAGCTAGAACTACTGTCTCTATTGTATTATGACAGACCAGCTATATCTACTGTCTCTATTGTATTATGACAGACCAGCTAGATCTACTGTCTCTATTATATTATGACAGACCAGAATGATCTACTGTCTCTTTTATATTATGACAGACCAGCTAGATCTACTGTCTCTATTATATTATGACAGATCGGCTAGATCTAATGTCTCTATTGTATTATGACAGACCAGCTAGATCTACTGTCTCTATTATATTATGACAGACCAGCTAGATCTTCTGTCTCTATTATATTATGACAGACCAGCTAGATATACTGTCTCTATTATATTATGACAGATCGGATCGATCTAATGTCTCTATTATATTATGACAGACCAGCTAAATCTACTGTCTCTTTTTATATTATGACAGACCAGCTAAATCTACTGTCTCTTTTATATTATGACAGACCAGCTAGATCTACTGTCTCTATTATATTATGACAGACCAGCTAGATCTACTGTCTCTATTATATTATGACAGACCAGCTACATCTAATGTCTCTATTATATTATGACAGACCAGCTAGATCTAATGTCTCTATTATATTATGACAGACCAGCTAGAGCTAATGTCTCTATTATATTATGACAGACCGGCTAGATCTACTGTCTCTATTATATTATGACAGATCGGCTAGATCTAATGTCTCTATTATATTATTACAGACCAGCTAGATCTACTGTCTCTATTGTATTATGACAGACCAGCTAGAACTACTGTCTCTATTGTATTATGACAGACCAGCTATATCTACTGTCTCTATTGTATTATGACAGACCAGCTAGATCTACTGTCTCTATTATATTATGACAGATCAGCTAGATCTAATGTCTCTATTATATTATTACAGGCCAGCTAGATCTACTGTCTCAATTATAACATGACAGACCAGCTCGATCTACTGTCTCTGTTATATTATGACAGACCAGCTAGATCTAATGTCTCTATTATATTATGACAGACCAGCTAGATCTACTGTCTCTATTATATTATTACAGACCAGCTAGATCTACTGTCTCTATTATATTATGACAGACCAGCTCGATCTAATGTCTCTATTATATTATGACAGACCATCTAGAGCTAATGTCTCTATTATATTATGACAGACCAGCTAGATCTACTGTCTCTATTATATTATGACAGACCAGCTAGATATACTGTCTCTATTATATTATGACAGACCAGTATGATCTACTGTCTCTTTTATATTATGACAGACCAGCTAGATCTACTGTCTCTATTATATTATGACAGATCGGCTAGATCTAATGTCTCTATTGTATTATGACAGACCAGCTAGATCTACTGTCTCTATTATATTATGACAGACCAGCTAGATCTACTCTCTCTATTATATTATGACAGACCAGCTAGATATACTGTCTCTATTATATTATGACAGACCAGCTAGATCTACTGTCTCTTTATATTATGACAGACCAGCTAGATCTAATGTCTCTATTGTATTATGACATACCAACTAGATCTACTGTCTCTATTATATTATTACAGACCAGCTAGATCTACTGTCTCTATTATATTATGACAGATCGGCTCGATCTAATGTCTCTATTATATTATGACAGACCAGCTAGATCTACTGTCTCTTTTAAATTATGACAGACCAGCTAGATCTACTGTCTCTATTGTATTATGACAGACCAGCTAGATATACTGTCTCTATTGTATTATGACAGACAAGCTAGAACTACTGTCTCTATTGTATTATGACATACCAGCTAGATATACTGTCTCTATTATATTATGACAGACCAACTAGATCTACTGTCTCTTTTTTTGTATTATGACAGACCAGCTAGATCTACTGTCTCTATTGTATTATGATATACCAGCTAGATATACTGTCTCTATTATATTATGACATACCAGCTAGATATACTGTCTCTATTATATTATGACAGACCAGCTAAATCTACTGTCTCTATTATATTATGACAGACCAGCTAGATCTAATGTCTCTATTATAATATGACAGACCAGCTAGATCTACTGTCTCTATTGTATTATGACAGACCAGCTAGATCTACTGTCTCTATTGTATTATGACATACCAGCTAGATATACTGTCTCTATTATATTATGACAGACCGGCTAGATCTACTGTCTCTATTATATTATTACAGACCAGCTAGATCTAATGTCTCTATTGTATTATGACAGACCAGCTAGATCTACTGTCTCAGTATAACATGACAGACCAGCTTGATCTACTGTCTCTGTTATATTATGACAGACCAGCTAGATCTAATGTCTCTATTATATTATTACAGACCAGCTAGATCTACTGTCTCTATTATATTATTACAGACCGGCTAGATCTAATGTCGCTATTATATTATGACAGACCAGCTAGATCTAATGTCTCTATTATATTATGACAGATCGGCTAGATCTAATGTCTCTATTATATTATGACAGACCGGCTAGATCTACTGTCTCTGTTATATTATGACAGACCAGCTAGATCTAATGTCTCTATTATATTATTACAGACCAGCTAGATCTACTGTCTCTATTATATTATTACAGACCGGCTAGATCTAATGTCGCTATATATTATGACAGACCAGCTAGATCTAATGTCTCTATTATATTATGACAGATCGGCTAGATCTAATGTCTCTATTGTATTATGCCAGACCAGCTATAACTACTGTCTCTATTGTATTATGACATACCAGCTAGATATACTGTCTCTATTATATTATGACAGACCAGCTCGATCTACTGTGTCTATTATAATATGACAGACCAGCTCGATCTACTGTCTCTATTATATTATGACAGACCAGCTAGATCTACTGTCTCTATTGTATTATGACAGACCAGCTAGATCTACTGTCTCTATTATATTATGACAGACCAGAATGATCTACTGTCTCTTTTATATTATGACAGACCAGCTAGATCTACTGTCTCTATTATATTATGACAGATCGGCTAGATCTAATGTCTCTATTGTATTATGACAGACCAGCTAGATCTACTGTCTCTATTATATTATGACAGACCAGCTAGATCTTCTGTCTCTATTATATTATGACAGACCAGCTAGATATACTGTCTCTATTATATTATGACAGATCGGATCGATCTAATGTCTCTATTATATTATGACAGACCAGCTAAATCTACTGTCTCTTTTATATTATGACAGACCAGCTAAATCTACTGTCTCTTTTATATTATGACAGACCAGCTAGATCTACTGTCTCTATTATAGTATGACAGACCAGCTAGATCTACTGTCTCTATTATATTATGACAGACCAGCTACATCTAATGTCTCTATTATATTATGACAGACCAGCTAGATCTAATGTCTCTATTATATTATGACAGACCAGCTAGAGCTAATGTCTCTATTATATTATGACAGACCGGCTAGATCTACTGTCTCTATTATATTATGACAGACCAGCTAGATCTTCTGTCTCTATTATATTATGACAGACCAGCTAGATATACTGTCTCTATTATATTATGACAGATCGGATCGATCTAATGTCTCTATTATATTATGACAGACCAGCTAAATCTACTGTCTCTTTTATATTATGACAGACCAGCTAAATCTACTGTCTCTTTTATATTATGACAGACCAGCTAGATCTACTGTCTCAATTATAACATGACAGACCAGCTTGATCTACTGTCTCTGTTATATTATGACAGACCAGCTAGATCTAATGTCTCTATTATATTATTACAGACCAGCTAGATCTACTGTCTCTATTATATTATTACAGACCGGCTAGATCTAATGTCGCTATTATATTATGACAGACCAGCTAGATCTAATGTCTCTATTATATTATGACAGATCGGCTAGATCTAATGTCTCTATTGTATTATGCCAGACCAGCTATAACTACTGTCTCTATTGTATTATGACATACCAGCTAGATATACTGTCTCTATTATATTATGACAGACCAGCTCGATCTACTGTGTCTATTATAATATGACAGACCAGCTCGATCTACTGTCTCTATTATATTATGACAGACCAGCTAGATCTACTGTCTCTATTGTATTATGACAGACCAGCTAGATCTACTGTCTCTATTATATTATGACAGACCAGAATGATCTACTGTCTCTTTTATATTATGACAGACCAGCTAGATCTACTGTCTCTATTATATTATGACAGATCGGCTAGATCTAATGTCTCTATTGTATTATGACAGACCAGCTAGATCTACTCTCTATTATATTATGACAGACCAGCTAGATCTTCTGTCTCTATTATATTATGACAGACCAGCTAGATATACTGTCTCTATTATATTATGACAGATCGGATCGATCTAATGTCTCTATTATATTATGACAGACCAGCTAAATCTACTGTCTCTTTTATATTATGACAGACCAGCTAAATTTACTGTCTCTTTTATATTATGACAGACCTGCTAGATCTACTGTCTCTATTATAGTATGACAGACCAGCTAGATCTACTGTCTCTATTATATTATGACAGACCAGCTACATCTAATGTCTCTATTATATTATGACAGACCAGCTAGATCTAATGTCTCTATTATATTATGACAGACCAGCTAGAGCTAATGTCTCTATTATATTATGACAGACCGGCTAGATCTACTGGCTCTATTATATTATGACAGATCGGCTAGATCTAATGTCTCTATTATATTATTACAGACCAGCTAGATCTACTGTCTCTATTGTATTATGACAGACCAGCTAGAACTACTGTCTCTATTGTATTATGACAGACCAGCTATATCTACTGTCTCTATTGTATTATTACAGACCAGCTAGATCTACTGTCTCTATTATATTATGACAGATCGGCTAGATCTAATGTCTCTATTATATTATTACAGGCCAGCTAGATCTACTGTCTCAATTATAACATGACAGACCAGCTCGATCTACTGTCTCTGTTATATTATGACAGACCAGCTAGATCTAATGTCTCTATTATATTATGACAGACCAGCTAGATCTACTGTCTCTATTATATTATTACAGACCAGCTAGATCTACTGTCTCTATTATATTATGACAGACCAGCTCGATCTAATGTCTCTATTATATTATGACAGACCATCTAGAGCTAATGTCTCTATTATATTATGACAGACCAGCTAGATCTACTATCTCTATTATATTATGACAGACCAGCTAGATATACTGTCTCTATTATATTATGACAGACCAGTATGATCTACTGTCTCTTTTATATTATGACAGACCAGCTAGATCTACTGTCTCTATTATATTATGACAGATCGGCTAGATCTAATGTCTCTATTGTATTATGACAGACCAGCTAGATCTACTGTCTCTATTATATTATGACAGACCAGCTAGATCTACTGTCTCTATTATATTATGACAGACCAGCTAGATATACTGTCTCTATTATATTATGACAGACCAGCTAGATCTACTGTCTCTTTTTTATTATGACAGACCAGCTAGATCTAATGTCTCTATTGTATTATGACATACCAACTAGATCTACTGTCTCTATTATATTATTACAGACCAGCTAGATCTACTGTCTCTATTATATTATGACAGATCGGCTCGATCTAATGTCTCTATTATATTATGACAGACCAGCTAGATCTACTGTCTCTTTTAAATTATGACAGACCAGCTAGATCTACTGTCTCTATTGTATTATGACAGACCAGCTAGATATACTGTCTCTATTGTATTATGACAGACAAGCTAGAACTACTGTCTCTATTGTATTATGACATACCAGCTAGATATACTGTCTCTATTATATTATGACAGACCAACTAGATCTACTGTCTCTTTTTTTGTATTATGACAGACCAGCTAGATCTACTGTCTCTATTGTATTATGATATACCAGCTAGATATACTGTCTCTATTATATTATGACATACCAGCTAGATATACTGTCTCTATTATATTATGACAGACCAGCTAAATCTACTGTCTCTATTATATTATGACAGACCAGCTAGATCTAATGTCTCTATTATAATATGACAGACCAGCTAGATCTACTGTCTCTATTGTATTATGACAGACCAGCTAGATCTACTGTCTCTATTGTATTATGACATACCAGCTAGATATACTGTCTCTATTATATTATGACAGACCGGCTAGATCTACTGTCTCTATTATATTATTACAGACCAGCTAGATCTACTGTCTCTATTGTATTATGACAGACCAGCTAGATCTACTGTCTCAATTATAACATGACAGACCAGCTTGATCTACTGTCTCTGTTATATTATGACAGACCAGCTAGATCTAATGTCTCTATTATATTATTACAGACCAGCTAGATCTACTGTCTCTATTATATTATTACAGACCGGCTAGATCTAATGTCGCTATTATATTATGACAGACCAGCTAGATCTAATGTCTCTATTATATTATGACAGATCGGCTAGATCTAATGTCTCTATTATATTATGACAGACCAGCTAGATCTACTGTCTCTGTTATATTATGACAGACCAGCTAGATCTACTGTCTCTGTTATATTATGACAGACCAGCTAGATCTAATGTCTCTATTATATTATTACAGACCAGCTAGATCTACTGTCTCTATTATATTATTACAGACCGGCTAGATCTAATGTCGCTATTATATTATGACAGACCAGCTAGATCTAATGTCTCTATTATATTATGACAGATCGGCTAGATCTAATGTCTCTATTGTATTATGCCAGACCAGCTATAACTACTGTCTCTATTGTATTATGACATACCAGCTAGATATACTGTCTCTATTATATTATGACAGACCAGCTCGATCTACTGTGTCTATTATAATATGACAGACCAGCTCGATCTACTGTCTCTATTATATTATGACAGACCAGCTAGATCTACTGTCTCTATTATATTATGACAGACCAGCTAGATCTACTGTTTCTATTATATTATAACAGACCAGCTAGATCTACTATTTCTATAATATAATGACAGACCAGCTAGATCTACTGTCTCTATTATATTATGACAGACCAGCTAGATCTAATGTCTCTGTATTATAATATGACAGACCAGCTAGATCTACTGTCTCTATTGTATTATGACAGACCAGCTAGATCTACTGTCTCTATTGTATTATGACATACCAGCTAGATATACTGTCTCTATTATATTATGACAGACCAGCTAGATCTACTGTCTCTATTATATTATGACAGAACGCTAGATCTAATGTCTCTATTGTATTATGACAGACCAGCTATATCTACTGCTTCTATTATATTATGACAGACCAGCTAGATCTACTATTTCAATAATATAATGACAGACCAGCTTGATCTACTGTCTCTATTATATTATGACAGATCGGCTAGATATAATGTCTCTATTATATTATGACAGACCAGCTAGATCTACTGTCTCTATTATATTATGACAGACCGGCGAGATCTACTACCTCTATTATTTTATAATAGACCACCTAGATCTACTGTCTCTATTATATTATGGCAGACCAGATAGATCTCCTGTCTCTATTATATTATGACAGACCAGCTATATATACTGTCTTTATTATATTATGACAGACCAGCTAGATCTTCTGTCTCTATTATATTATGACAGACCAGATAGATCTCCTGTCTCTATTATATTATGACAGACCAGATAGATCTCCTGTCTCTATTATGTTATGACAGACCAGCTAGATCTACTGTCTCTATCATAATATGACAGACCAGCAAGATCTACTGTATTTTTTATAATATGACAGACCAGCTATATCTACTGTCTCTATTATATTTTGACAGACCAGCTAGATATACTGTCTCTATTATCTTATGACAGACCAGATAGATCTCCTGTCTCTATTATATTATGATAGACCAGATAGATCTCCTGTCTCTATTATGTTATGACACACCAGCTAGATCTACTGTCTCTATTATATAATGACAGACCAGATAGATCTACTGTCTCTATTATATTTTGACAGACCAGCAAAATCTACTATCTCTATTATATTATGACAGACCAGCTATATCTAATATCTCCTTTATATTATGACAAACCAGCTAGATCTTCTGTCTCTATTATATTATTACAGACCAGCTAGATCTACTGTCTCTATTATATTATGACAGACCAGCTAGATCTACTCCCTCTATTTATTTTATGATAGACCTGTCTCTATTAGATCTATGACAGACCAGCTAGATCTACTATCTCTATTATATTATGACAAACCAGCTAGATCTTCTGTCTCTATTCTATTATGACAGACCAGCTAGATGTACTGTCTCTATTATAATATGACAGACCAGCTAGATCTACTGTCTCTATTATAATATGACAGACCAGCTAGATATACTGTCTCTATTATATTATGACAGACCAGGTAGATCTACTGTTTCTATTATAACATGAAAGAACAGCTCGATCTACTGTCTCTATTTTTATGACAGATCAGCTAGATCTACTGTATCTATTATATTATGACAGACCAGCTAGATCTACTGTCTCTATTATAATTTGACAGACCAGATAGATATACTGTCTCTAATATATTATGACAGACCAGCTAGATCTACTGTTTCTATTATAACATGAAAGGCCAGCTCGATCTACTGTCTCTATTATTTTATGACAGATCAGCTAGATCTACTGTCTCTATCATATTATGACAGACCAGATAGATCTACTGTCTCTATTATATTTTGACAGACCAGCTAGATCTACTCCCTCTATTGTTTTATGACTGACCAGCTAGATCTATGACAGACCAGCTAGATCTTTTGTCTCTATTATATTATGATAGACCAGCTCGATCTACTGTCTCTATTATAATATGACTGACAGGCTAGATCTATGACAGACCAGCTAGATATACTGTCTCTATCATAATATGACAGACCAGCTAGATCTTCTGTCTCTATTATTTTATAATAGACCAGCTAGATCTACTGTCTCTGTTACATTATGACAGACCAGCTAGATCGACTGACTCTATTATAATATGACTGACCAGCAAGATCTACTGTCTCTGTTATATTATGACAGACCGGCAAGATCTACTGTCTCTATTATATTATGACAGAACAGCTAGATCTACTACCTCTATTATTTTATAATAGACCACCTAGATCTACTGTCTCAATTATAACATGAAAGAACAGCTCGATCTACTGTCTCTATTTTATGACAGATCAGCTAGATCTACTGTCTCTATCATATTATGACAGACCAGCTCGATCTACTGTATCTATTATATTATGACAGACCAGGTAGATCTACTGTCTCTGCTATATTATGACAGACCAGCTAGATCTACTGTCTCTATTATAATTTGACAGACCAGATAGATATACTGTCTCTATTATATTATGACAGACCAGGTAGATCTACTGTTTCTATTATAACATGAAAGAACAGCTCGATCTACTCTCTATTTTATGACAGATCAGCTAGATCTACTGTCTCTATCATATTATGACAGACCAGCTCGATCTACTGTATCTATTATATTATGACAGAACAGCTAGATCTACTGACCAGTGAACTGAGATAAGGCGGAGCTTTACCTAGCATGGACTTGTAAATGACCTGGAGCCAGTGGGTCTGGCGACGAATATGTAGTGAGGGCCAGCCGACTAGAGCATACAAGTCGCAGTGGTGGGTGGTATAAGGTGCTTTAGTGACAAAACGGATGGCACTGTGATAGACTGCATCCAGTTTGCTGGTAGAGTGTTGGAAGCCATTTTGTAGATGACATCGCCGAAGTCGAGGATCGGTAGGATAGTCAGTTTTACTAGGGTAAGCTTGGCAGCGTGAGTGAAGGAGGCTTTGTTGCGGAATAGAAAGCCGACTCTGGATTTGATTTTTGATTGGAGATGTTTGATGTGAGTCTGGAAGGAGAGTTTGCAGTCTAGCCAGACACCTAGGTACTTATAGATGTCCACATATTCAAGGTTGGAACCATCCAGGGTGGTGATGCTAGTCGGGCATGCGGGTGCAGGCAGCGATCGGTTGAAAAGCATGCATTTGGTTTTACTCGCGTTTAAGAGCAGTTGGAGGCCACGGAAGGAGTGCTGTATGGCATTGAAGCTCGTTTGGAGGTTTGATAGCACAGTGTCCAATGACGGGCCGAAAAGTATATAGAATGGTGTCGTCTGCGTAGAGGTGGATCAGGGAATCGCCCGCAGCAAGAGCAACATCATTGATATATACAGAGAAAAGAGTCGGCCCGAGAATGAACCCTGTGGCACCCCCATAGAGACTGCCAGAGGACCGGACAGCATGCCCTCTGATTTGACACACTGAACTCTGTCTGCAAAGTAATTGGTGAACCAGGCAAGGCAGTCATCCGAAAACTGAGGCTGTTGAGTCTGCCGATAAGAATTTGGTGATTGACAGAGTCGAAAGCCTTGGCGAGGTCGATGAAGACGGCTGCACAGTACTGTCTCTATTATATTATTACAGACCAGCTAGATCTACTGTCTCTATTATAATATGACAGACCAGCGAGATCAACTGTCTGTATTATAATTTGACAGACCAGCTAGATATACTGTCTCTATTATATTATGACAGACCAGCGACATCTACTGTCTCTATTATAATATGACAGACCAGCTAGATCTACAGTCTCTATTATATTATGACAGACCAGCTAGATCTACTGTGTCCATTATAATATGATAGACCAGCTAGATCTACTGTCTCTATTATATTATTACAGACCAGCTAGATCTACTGTCTCTATTATAATATGACAGACCAGCGAGATCAACTGTCTGTATTATAATTTGACAGACCAGCTAGATATACTGTCTCTATTATATTATGACAGACCAGCTAGATCTACTGTTTCTATTATAATATGACAGACCAGCTCGATCTACTGTCTCTATTATAATTTGACAGACCAGCTAGATATACTGTCTCTATTATATTATGACAGACCAGCTAGATCTACTGTGTCCATTATAATATGATAGACCAGCTAGATCTACTGTCTCTCTATTATATTATGACAGACCAGCTAGATCTACTGTTTCTATTATAACATGAAAGAACAGCTCGATCTACTCTCTATTTTATGACAGATCAGCTAGATCTACTGTCTCTATCATATTATGACAGACCAGCTCGATCTACTGTATCTATTATATTATGACAGACCAGGTAGATCTACTGTCTCTGCTATATTATGACAGACCAGCTAGATCTACTGTCTCTATTATAATTTGACAGACCAGATAGATATACTGTCTCTATTATATTATGACAGACCAGGTAGATCTACTGTTTCTATTATAACATGAAAGAACAGCTCGATCTACTGTCTCTATCTTATGACAGATCAGCTAGATCTACTGTCTCTATCATATTATGACAGACCAGCTCGATCTACTGTATCTATTATATTATGACAGACCAGGTAGATCTACTGTCTCTGCTATATTATGACAGACCAGCTAGATCTACTGTCTCTATTATAATTTGACAGACCAGATAGATATACTGTCTCTATTATATTATGACAGACCAGCTAGATCTACTGTTTCTATTATAACATGAAAGGCCAGCTCGATCTACTGTCTCTATTATATTATGACAGACCAGCTAGATCTACTGTCTCTATCATATTATGACAGACCAGCTCGATCTACTGTCTCTATTATATTATGACCCAGCGACATCTACTGTCTCTATTATAATATGACAGACCAGCTAGATCTACAGTCTCTATTATATTATGACAGACCAGCTAGATCTACTGTCTCTATTATTCTATGACAGACCAGGTAGATCTACTGTATCTATTATATTATGACAGACCAGGTAGATCTACTGTTTCTCTATAACATGAAAGAACAGCTAGATCTACTGTCTCTATTATTATGACAGACCAGCTAGATTATCTATCTACTGTATCTATTATATTACTATTATATAATATGACAGACCAGCTAGATCTACTGTCTCATATTATGACAGACCAGCTAGATCTACTGTCTCTATTATTCTTATGACAGACCAGGTAGATCTACTGTAATGTGACAGACCAGGTAGATCTACTGTTTCTATTATAACATGAAAGAACAGCTACTGTCTCTATTATTTTATTAGCTAGATCTACTGTCTCTAGACCCAGCTAGATCTACTGTCTCTATTATAATGTGACAGACCAGCTAGATCTACTATCTCTATTCTATTATGACAGACCAGCTAGATCTACTGTCTCTACAGACCAGCAAGATCTACTGTCTCTATTATAATATAAAAGACCAGCGAGATCTACTGTCTCATATTATGACAGAACAGCTAGATCTACTGTCTCTATTCTATTATGACAGACCAGCTAGATGTACTGTCTCTATTATAATATGACAGACCAGCTAGATCTACTGTCTCTATTATAATATGACAGACCAGCTAGATATACTGTCTCATATTATGACAGAACAGCTAGATCTACTGTCTCTATTATATTATGACAGACCAGGTATATCTACTGTTTCTATTGTATTATGACAGACCAGCTAGATCTACTGTCTCTATTGTATTATGACATACCAGCTAGATATACTGTCTCTATTATATTATGACAGACCAGCTAGATATACTGTCTCATATTATGACAGAACAGCTAGATGTACTGTCTCTATTATAATATGACAGACCAGCTAGATCTACTGTCTCTATTATAATATGACAGACCAGCTAGATATACTGTCTCATATTATGACAGAACAGCTAGATCTACTGTCTCTATTATATTATGACAGACCAGCTAGATATACTGTCTCTATTGTATTATGACAGACCAGCTAGAACTACTGTCTCTATTGTATTATGACATACCAGCTAGATATACTGTCTCTATTATATTATGACAGACCAACTAGATCTACTGTCTCTTTTTTGTATTATGACAGACCAGCTAGATCTAATGTCTCTATTGTATTATGACATACCAGCTAGATATACTGTCTCTATTATATTATGACATACCAGCTAGATATACTGTCTCTATTATATTATGACAGACCAGCTAAATCTACTGTCTCTATTATATTATGACAGACCAGCTAGATCTAATGTCTCTATTATAATATGACAGACCAGCTAGATCTACTGTCTCTATTGTATTATGACAGACCAGCTAGATCTACTGTCTCTATTGTATTATGACATACCAGCTAGATATACTGTCTCTATTATATTATGACAGACCGGCTAGATCTACTGTCTCTATTATATTATTACAGACCAGCTAGATCTACTGTCTCTATTGTATTATGACAGACCAGCTAGATCTACTGTCTCAATTATAACATGACAGACCAGCTTGATCTACTGTCTCTGTTATATTATGACAGACCAGCTAGATCTAATGTCTCTATTATATTATTACAGACCAGCTAGATCTACTGTCTCTATTATATTATTACAGACCGGCTAGATCTAATGTCGCTATTATATTATGACAGACCAGCTAGATCTAATGTCTCTATTATATTATGACAGATCGGCTAGATCTAATGTCTCTATTATATTATGACAGACCAACTAGATCTACTGTCTCTGTTATATTATGACAGACCAGCTAGATCTAATGTCTCTATTATATTATTACAGACCAGCTAGATCTACTGTCTCTATTATATTATTACAGACCGGCTAGATCTAATGTCGCTATTATATTATGACAGACCAGCTTGATCTAATGTCTCTATTATATTATGACAGATCGGCTAGATCTAATGTCTCTATTGTATTATGCCAGACCAGCTATAACTACTGTCTCTATTGTATTATGACATACCAGCTAGATATACTGTCTCTATTATATTATGACAGACCAGCTCGATCTACTGTGTCTATTATAATATGACAGACCAGCTCGATCTACTGTCTCTATTATATTATGACAGACCAGCTAGATCTACTGTCTCTATTATATTATGACAGACCAGCTAGATCTACTGTTTCTATTATATTATAACAGACCAGCTAGATCTACTATTTCTATAATATAATGACAGACCAGCTAGATCTACTGTCTCTATTATATTATGACAGACCAGCTAGATCTAATGTCTCTATTATAATATGACAGACCAGCTAGATCTACTGTCTCTATTGTATTATGACAGACCAGCTAGATCTACTGTCTCTATTGTATTATGACATACCAGCTAGATATACTGTCTCTATTATATTATGACAGACCAGCTAGATCTACTGTCTCTATTATATTATGACAGAACGGCTAGATCTAATGTCTCTATTGTATTATGACAGACCAGCTATATCTACTGCTTCTATTATATTATGACAGACCAGCTAGATCTACTATTTCAATAATATAATGACAGACCAGCTTGATCTACTGTCTCTATTATATTATGACAGATCGGCTAGATATAATGTCTCTATTATATTATGACAGACCAGCTAGATCTACTGTCTCTATTATATTATGACAGACCGGCGAGATCTACTACCTCTAATATTTTATAATAGACCACCTAGATCTACTGTCTCTATTATATTATGGCAGACCAGATAGATCTCCTGTCTCTATTATATTATGACAGACCAGCTATATATACTGTCTTTATTATATTATGACAGACCAGCTAGATCTTCTGTCTCTATTATATTATGATAGACCAGCTAAATCTCCTCTCTCTATTATATTATGACAGACCAGATATATCTCCTGTCTCTATTATATTATGACAGACCAGATAGATCTCCTGTCTCTATTATGTTATGACAGACCAGCTAGATCTACTGTCTCTATCATAATATGACAGACCAGCAAGATCTACTGTATTTTTTTATAATATGATGAGACCAGCTATATCTACTGTCTCTATTATATTTTGACAGACCAGCTAGATATACTGTCTCTATTATATTATGACAGACCAGATAGATCTCCCTATCTCTATTATATTATGATAGACCAGATAGATCTCCTGTCTCTATTATGTTATGACACACCAGCTAGATTTACTGTCTCTATTATATAATGACAGACCAGATAGATCTACTGTCTCTATTATATTTTGACAGACCAGCAAAATCTACTATCTCTATTATATTATGACAGACCAGCTATATCTAATATCTCTATTATATTATCACAAACCAGCTAGATCTTCTGTCTCTATTATATTATTACAGACCAGCTAGATCTACTGTCTCTATTATATTATGACAGACCAGCTAGATCTACTCCCTCTATTGTTTTATGATAGACCGTAGAGATCTATGACAGACCAGCTAGATCTACTATCTCTATTATATTATGACAAACCAGCTAGATCTTCTGTCTCTATTCTATTATGACAGACCAGCTAGATGTACTGTCTCTATTATAATATGACAGACAGCTAGATCTACTGTCTCTATTATAATATGACAGACCAGCTAGATATACTGTCTCTATTATATTATGACAGACCAGGTAGATCTACTGTTTCTATTATAACATGAAAGAACAGCTCGATCTACTGTCTCTATTTTATGACAGATCAGCTAGATCTACTGTCTCTATCATATTATGACAGACCAGCTCGATCTACTGTATCTATTATATTATGACAGACCAGCTGATCTACTGTCTCTATATAATTTGACAGACCAGATAGATATACTGTCTCTAATATATTATGACAGACCAGCTAGATCTACTGTTTCTATTATAACATGAAAGGCCAGCTCGATCTACTGTCTCTATTATTTTATGACAGATCAGCTAGATCTACTGTCTCTATCATATTATGACAGACCAGATAGATCTACTGTCTCTATTATATTTTGACAGACCAGCTAGATCTACTCCCTCTATTGTTTTATGACTGACCAGCTAGATCTATGACAGACCAGCTAGATCTTTGTCTCTATTATATTATGATAGACCAGCTCGATCTACTGTCTCTATTATAATATGACTGACAGGCTAGATCTATGACAGACCAGCTAGATATACTGTCTCTATCATAATATGACAGACCAGCTAGATCTTCTGTCTCTATTATTTTATGATAGACCAGCTAGATCTACTGTCTCTGTTACATTATGACAGACCAGCTAGATCGACTGACTCTATTATAATATGACTGACCAGCAAGATCTACTGTCTGTTATATTATGACAGACCGGCAAGATCTACTGTCTCTATTATATTATGACAGAACAGCTAGATCTACTACCTCTATTATTTTATAATAGACCACCTAGATCTACTGTCTCAATTATAACATGAAAGAACAGCTCGATCTACTGTCTCTATTTTATGACAGATCAGCTAGATCTACTGTCTCTATCATATTATGACAGACCAGCTCGATCTACTGTATCTATTATATTATGACAGACCAGGTAGATCTACTGTCTCTGCTATATTATGACAGACCAGCTAGATCTACTGTCTCTATTATAATTTGACAGACCAGATAGATATACTGTCTCTATTATATTATGACAGACCAGGTAGATCTACTGTTTCTATTATAACATGAAAGAACAGCTCGATCTACTCTATTTTTATGACAGATCAGCTAGATCTACTGTCTCTATCATATTATGACAGACCAGCTCGATCTACTGTATCTATTATATTATGACAGAACAGCTAGATCTACTGACCAGTGAACTGAGATAAGGCGGAGCTTTACCTAGCATGGACTTGTAAATGACCTGGAGCCAGTGGGTCTGGCGACGAATATGTAGTGAGGGCCAGCCACTAGAGCATACAAGTCGCAGTGGTGGGTGGTATAAGGTGCTTTAGTGACAAAACGGATGGCACTGTGATAGACTGCATCCAGTTTGCTGAGTAGAGTGTTGAAGCCATTTTGTAGATGACATCGCCGAAGTCGAGGATCGGTAGGATAGTCAGTTTTACTAGGGTAAGCTTGGCAGCGTGAGTGAAGGAGGCTTTGTTGCGGAATAGAAAGCCGACTCTGGATTTGATTTTTGATTGGAGATGTTTGATGTGAGTCTGGAAGGAGAGTTTGCAGTCTAGCCAGACACCTAGGTACTTATAGATGTCCACATATTCAAGGTTGGAACCATCCAGGGTGGTGATGCTAGTCGGGCATGCGGGTGCAGGCAGCGATCGGTTGAAAAAAGCATGCATTTGGTTTTACTCGCGTTTAAGAGCAGTTGGAGGCCACGGAAGGAGTGCTGTATGGCATTGAAGCTCGTTTGGAGGTTTGATAGCACAGTGTCCAATGACGGGCCGAAAGTATATAGAATGGTGTCGTCTGCGTAGAGGTGGATCAGGGAATCGCCCGCAGCAAGAGCAACATCATTGATATATACAGAGAAAAGAGTCGGCCCGAGAATGAACCCTGTGGCACCCCCATAGAGACTGCCAGAGGACCGGACAGCATGCCCTCTGATTTGACACACTGAACTCTGTCTGCAAAGTAATTGGTGAACCAGGCAAGGCAGTCATCCAAAAAACTGAGGCTGTTGAGTCTGCCGATAAGAATTTGGTGATTGACAGAGTCGAAAGCCTTGGCGAGGTCGATGAAGACGGCTGCACAGTACTGTCTCTATTATATTATTACAGACCAGCTAGATCTACTGTCTCTATTATAATATGACAGACCAGCGAGATCAACTGTCTGTATTATAATTTGACAGACCAGCTAGATATACTGTCTCTATTATATTATGACAGACCAGCGACATCTACTGTCTCTATTATAATATGACAGACCAGCTAGATCTACAGTCTCTATTATATTATGACAGACCAGCTAGATCTACTGTCTCCATTATAATATGATAGACCAGCTAGATCTACTGTCTCTATTATATTATACAGACCAGCTAGATCTACTGTCTCTATTATAATATGACAGACCAGCTAGATCAACTGTCTGTATTATAATTTGACAGACCAGCTAGATATACTGTCTCTATTATATTATGACAGACCAGCTAGATCTACTGTTTCTATTATAATATGACAGACCAGCTCGATCTACTGTCTCTATTATAATATGACAGACCAGCTAGATATACTGTCTCTATTATATTATGACAGACCAGCTAGATCTACTGTGTCCATTATAATATGACAGACCAGCTAGATCTACTGTCTCTATTATATTATGACAGACCAGCTAGATCTACTGTTTCTATTATAACATGAAAGAACAGCTCGATCTACTGTCTCTATTTTTATGACAGATCAGCTAGATCTACTGTCTCTATTATATTATGACAGACCAGCTAGATCTACTGTATCTATTATATTATGACAGACCAGCTCGATCTACTGTCTCTGCTATATTATGACAGACCAGCTAGATCTACTGTCTCTATTATAATTTGACAGACCAGATAGATATACTGTCTCTATTATATTATGACAGACCAGGTAGATCTACTGTTTCTATTATAACATGACAGAACAGCTCGATCTACTGTCTCTATTTTATGACAGATCAGCTAGATCTACTGTCTCTATCATAACATGAAAGACCAGCTCGATCTACTGTATCTATTATATTATGACAGACCAGGTAGATCTACTGTCTCTGCTATATTATGACAGACCAGCTAGATCTACTGTCTCTATTATAATTATGACAGACCAGATAGATCTACTGTCTCTATTATAATTTGACAGACCAGCTAGATCTACTGTTTCTATTATAACATGAAGACCAGCTAGATCTACTGTCTCTATTATTTTATGACAGATCAGCTAGATCTACTGTCTCTATCATATTATGACAGACCAGCTCGATCTACTGTCTCTATTATATTATGACAGACCAGCTCGATCTACTGTCTCTATTATAATATGACAGACCAGCTAGATCTACAGTCTCTATTATATTATGACAGACCAGCTAGATCTACTGTCTCTATTATTCTATGACAGACCAGGTAGATCTACTGTCTCTATTATATTATGACAGACCAGGTAGATCTATTGTCTCTATGATAATATGAAAACCAGCTAGATCTACTGTCTCATATTATGACAGAACAGCTAGATCTACTGTCTCTATTCTATTATGACAGACCAGCTAGATGTACTGTCTCTATTATAATATGATAGACCAGCTAAATCTACTGTCTCTATTATATTATGACAGACCAGCTGGATCTACTGTATCTATTATATTATGACAGACCAGGTAGATCTACTGTCTCTATATTATGACAGACCAGCTAGATCTACTGTCTCTATTATAATTTGACAGACCAGATAGATATACTGTTTCTATCATATTATGACAGACCAGCGACATCTACTGTCTCTATTATAATATGACAGACCAGCTAGATCTACAGTCTCTATTATATTATGACAGACCAGCTAGATCTACTGTCTCTATTATTCTATGACAGACCAGGTAGATCTACTGTATCTATTATATTAAGACAGACCAGCTCGATCTACTGTATCTATTATATTATGACAGACCAGGTAGATCTACTGTTTCTATTATAACATGAAAGAACAGCTAGATCTACTGTCTCTATTATTTTATGACAGATCAGCTAGATCTACTGTCTCTGCTATATTATGACAGACCAGCTAGATCTACTGTCTCTATTATAATATGACAGACCAGCTGAATCTACTATCTCTATTCTATTATGACAGACCAGCTAGATCTACTGTCTCTACTATATTATGACAGACCAGCAAGATCTACTGTCTCTATTATAATATAAAGACCAGCGAGATCTACTGTCTCATATTATGACAGAACAGCTAGATCTACTGTCTCTATTCTATTATGACAGACCAGCTAGATGTACTGTCTCTATTATAATATGACAGACCAGCTAGATCTACTGTCTCTATTATAATATGACAGACCACAGCCAGATATACTTGTCTCATACTATGACAGAACAGCTAGATCTACTGTCTCTATTATATTATGACAGACCAGGTATATCTACTGTTTCTATTATAACATGAAAGAACAGCTCGATCTACTGTCTCTATTATTTTATGACAGATCAGCTAGATCTACTGTCTCTATCATATTATGACAGACCAGCTCGATCTACTGTCTCTATTATTTTATGACAGGCCAGGTAGATCTACTGTCTCTGCTATATTATGACAGACCAGCTAGATCTACTGTCTCTATTATAATTTGACAGACCAGATAGATATACTGTCTCTATTATATTATGACAGACCAGGTATATCTACTGTTTCTATTATAACATGAAAGAACAGCTCGATCTACTGTCTCTATTATTTTTATGACAGATCAGCTAGATCTACTGTCTCTATTATATTATGACAGACCAGCGACATCTACTGTCTCTATTATAATATGACAGACCAGCTAGATCTACAGTCTCTATTATATTATGACAGACCAGCTAGATCTACTGTCTCTATTATTCTATGACAGACCAGGTAGATCTACTGTATCTATTATATTATGACAGACCAGGTGATCTATTGTCTCTATGAATATGAAAGACCAGCTAGATCTACTGTCTCATATTATGACAGACCAGCTAGATCTACTGTTTCTATTATAACATGAAAGACCAGCTCGATCTACTGTCTCTATTATTTTATGGCAGATCAGCTAGATCTACTGTCTCTATCATATTATGACAGACCAGCTCGATCTACTGTCTCTATTATATTATGACAGACCAGCGACATCTACTGTCTCTATTATAATATGACAGACCAGCTAGATCTACAGTCTCTATTATATTATGACAGACCAGCTAGATCTACTGTCTCCATTATAACATGATAGACCAGCTAGATCTACTGTCTCTATTATTTTATGACAGACCAGCTAGATCTATTGTCTCTATTATAATATGACAGACCAGCTAGATCAACTGTCTGTATTATAATATGACAGACCAGCTAGATCTAATGTCTCTATTATAATGTGACAGACCAGCTAGATCTACTGTCTCTATTCTATTATGACAGACCAGCTGATCTACTGTCCCATTATAATATGACAGACCAGCTAGATCTACTGTCTCATATTATGACAGAGCAGCTAGATCTACTGTCTGTGTTATAATATGACAGACCAGCTCGATCTACTGTCTCTGTTATGTGACAGACCAGCTAGATCTACTATCTGTATTCTATTATGACAGACCAGCTAGATCTACTGTCTCTACTATATTATGACAGACCAGCAAGATCTACTGTCTCTATTATAATATGAAAGACCAGCTAGATATACTGTCTCATATTATGACAGAACAGCTAGATCTACTGTCTCTATTATATTATGACAGACCAGGTAGATCTACTGTTTCTATTATAACATGAAAGAACAGCTCGATCTACTGTCTCTATTTTATGACAGATCAGCTAGATCTACTGTCTCTATCATATTATGACGGACCAGCTCGATCTACTGTATCTATTATATTATGACAGACCAGGTAGATCTACTGTCTCTGCTATATTATGACAGACCAGCTAGATCTACTGTCTCTATTATAATTTGACAGACCAGATAGATATACTGTCTCTATTATATTATGACAGACCAGCTAGATCTACTGTTTCTATTATAACATGAAAGGCCAGCTCGATCTCTGTCTCTATTATTTTATGACAGATCAGCTAGATCTACTGTCTCTATCATATTATGACAGACCAGCTCGATCTACTGTCTCTATTATAATATGAAAGACCAGCTCGATCTACTGTCTCATATTATGACAGAACAGCTAGATCTACTGTCTCTATTCTATTATGACAGACCAGCTAGATGTACTGTCTCTATTATAATATGACAGACCAGCTAGATCTACTGTCTCTATTATAATATGACAGACCAGATAGATATACTGTCTCATATTATGACAGAACAGCAGCTAGATCTACTGTCTCTATTATATTATGACAGACCAGGTAGATCTACTGTTTCTATTATAACATGAAAGAACAGCTCGATCTACTGTCTCTATTTTATGACAGATCAGCTAGATCTACTGTCTCTATCATATTATGACAGACCAGCTCGATCTACTGTATCTATTATATTATGACAGACCAGGTAGATCTACTGTCTCTGCTATATTATGACAGACCAGCTAGATCTACTGTCTCTATTATAATTTGACAGACCAGATAGATATACTGTCTCTATTATATTATGACAGACCAGGTAGATCTACTGTTTCTATTATAACATGAAAGAACAGCTCGATCTACTGTCTCTATTATTTTATGACAGATCAGCTAGATCTACTGTCTCTATCATATTATGACAGACCAGCTCGATCTACTGTCTCTATTATATTATGACAGACCAGCGACATCTACTGTCTCTATTATAATATGACAGACCAGCTCGATCTACTGTCTCTATTATATTATGACAGACCAGCTAGATCTACTGTCTCTATTATAACATGAAAGACCAGCTCGATCTACTGTCTCTATTATTTTATGACAGACCAGCTAGATCTACTGTCTCTATAATAATATGACAGACCAGCTAGATCAACTGTCTGTATTATAATATGACAGACCAGCTAGATCTAATGTCTCTATTATAATGTGACAGACCAGCTAGATCTAATGTCTCTATTATAATGTGACAGACCAGCTAGATCTACAGTCTCTATTATATTATGACAGACCAGCTAGGTCTACTGTCCCCATTATAATATGACAGACCAGCTAGATCTACTGTCTCTATTATTATATGACAGACCAGCTAGATCTACTGTCTCTATTATTATATGACAGACCAGGTAGATCTACTGTATCTATTATATTATGACAGACCAGCAAGATCTACTGTCTCTATTATAATATGAAAGACCAGCGAGATCTACTGTCTCATATTATGACAGAACAGCTAGATCTACTGTCTCTATTCTATTATGACAGACCAGCTAGATGTACTGTCTCTATTATAATATGACAGACCAGCTAGATCTACTGTCTCTATTATAATATGACAGACCAGATAGATATACTGTCTCTATTATATTATGACAGACCAGCTAGATCTACTGTTTCTATTATAACATGAAAGACCAGCTCGATCTACTGTCTCTATTATTTTATGACAGATCAGCTAGATCTACTGTCTCTATCATATTATGACAGACCAGCTCGATCTACTGTCTCTATTATATTAAGACAGACCAGCTAGATCTACTGTCTCTATTATAATTTGACAGACCAGATAGATATACTGTCTCTATTATATTATGACAGACCAGCTAGATCTACTGTTTCTATTATAACATGACAGACCAGCTCGATCTACTGTTTCTATTATTTTATGACAGACAGCGACATCTACTGTCTCTATTATAATATGACAGACCAGCTAGATCTACAGTCTCTATTATATTATGACAGACCAGCTAGATCTACTGTCTCCATTATAACATGATAGACCAGCTAGATCTACTGTCTCTATTATTTTATGACAGACCAGCTAGATCTACTGTTTCTATTATAACATGAAAGACCAGCTCGATCTACTGTCTCTATTTTATGACAGATCAGCTAGATCTACTGTCTCTATCATATTATGACAGACCAGCTAGATCTACTGTCTCTATTATATTATGACAGACCAGGTAGATCTACTGTCTCTGCTATATTATGACAGACCAGCTAGATCTACTGTCTCTATTATAATTTGACAGACCAGATAGATATACTGTCTCTATTATATTATGACAGACCAGCTAGATCTACTGTCTCTATTATAACATGAAAGACCAGCTCGATCTACTGTCTCTATTATTTTATGACAGATCAGCTAGATCTACTGTCTCTATCATATTATGACAGACCAGCTCGATCTACTGTCTCTATTATAATATGAAAGACCAGCGAGATCTACTGTCTCTATCATATTATGACAGAACAGCTAGATCTACTGTCTCTATTCTATTATGACAGACCAGCTAGATGTACTGTCTCTATTATAATATGACAGACCAGCTAGATCTACTGTCTCTATTATAATATGACAGACCAGATAGATATACTGTCTCATATTATGACAGAACAGCTAGATCTACTGTCTCTATTATATTATGACAGACCAGGTAGATCTACTGTTTCTATTATAATATGAAAGAACAGCTCGATCTACTGTCTCTATTTTATGACAGATCAGCTAGATCTACTGTCTCTATCATATTATGACAGACCAGCTCGATCTACTGTATCTATTATATTATGACAGACCAGGTAGATCTACTGTCTCTGCTATATTATGACAGACCAGCTAGATCTACTGTCTCTATTATAATTTGACAGACCAGATAGATATACTGTCTCTATTATATTATGACAGACCAGGTAGATCTACTGTTTCTATTATAACATGAAGAACAGCTCGATCTACTGTCTCTATTTTTATGACAGATCAGCTAGATCTACTGTCTCTATCATATTATGACAGACCAGCTCGATCTACTGTATCTATTATATTATGACAGACCAGGTAGATCTACTGTCTCTGCTATATTATGACAGACCAGCTAGATCTACTGTCTCTATTATAATTTGACAGACCAGATAGATATACTGTCTCTATTATATTATGACAGACCAGCTAGATCTACTGTTTCTATTATAACATGAAAGACCAGCTCGATCTACTGTCTCTATTATTTTATGACAGATCAGCTAGATCTACTGTCTCTATCATATTATGACAGACCAGCTCGATCTACTGTCTCTATTATATTATGACAGACCAGCGACATCTACTGTCTCTATTATAATATGACAGACCAGCTAGATCTACAGTCTCTATTATATTATGACAGACCAGCTAGATCTACTGTCTCCATTATAACATGATAGACCAGCTAGATCTACTGTCTCTATTATTTTATGACAGACCAGCTAGATCTACTGTCTCTATTATAATATGACAGACCAGCTAGATCAACTGTCTGTATTATAATATGACAGACCAGCTAGATCTAATGTCTCTATTATAATGTGACAGACCAGCTAGATCTACTGTCTCTATTCTATTATGACAGACCAGCTAGATCTACTGTCCCCATTATAATATGACAGACCAGCTAGATCTACTGTCTCTATTATAATATGACAGACCAGCTAGATATACTGTCTCTATTATAATGTGACAGACCAGCTAGATCTACTATCTCTATTCTATTATGACAGACCAGCTAGATCTACTATCTCTATTCTATTATGACAGACCAGCTAGATCTACTGTCTCTATTATATTATGACAGACCAGGTAGATCTACTGTTTCTATTATAACATGAAAGAACAGCTCGATCTACTGTCTCTATTTTATTATGACAGATCAGCTAGATCTACTGTCTCTATCATATTATGACGACCAGCTCGATCTACTGTCTCTATTATATTATGACAGACCAGGTAGATCTACTGTCTCTGCTATATTATGACAGACCAGCTAGATCTACTGTCTCTATTATAATTTGACAGACCAGATAGATATACTGTCTCTATTATATTATGACAGACCAGCTAGATCTACTGTTTCTATTATAACATGAAAGGCCAGCTCGATCTACTGTCTCTATTATTTTATGACAGATCAGCTAGATCTACTGTCTCTGCTATATTATGACAGACCAGCTAGATCTACTGTCTCTATTATAATTTGACAGACCAGATAGATATACTGTCTCTATTATATTATGACAGACCAGCTAGATCTACTGTTTCTATTATAACATGAAAGGCCAGCTCGATCTACTGTCTCTATTATTTTATGACAGATCAGCTAGATCTACTGTCTCTATCATATTATGACAGACCAGCTCGATCTACTGTCTCTATTCTATTATGACAGACCAGCTAGATGTACTGTCTCTATTATAATATGACAGACCAGCTAGATCTACTGTCTCTATTATAATATGACAGACCAGCTAGATATACTGTCTCTATTATATTATGACAGACCAGGTAGATCTACTGTTTCTATTATAACATGAAAGAACAGCTCGATCTACTGTCTCTATTTTATGACAGATCAGCTAGATCTACTGTCTCTATCATATTATGACAGACCAGCTCGATCTACTGTATCTATTATATTATGACAGACCAGCTAGATCTACTGTCTCTATTATAATTATGACAGACCAGATAGATATACTGTCTCTAATATATTATGACAGACCAGCTAGATCTACTGTTTCTATTATAACATGAAAGGCCAGCTCGATCTACTGTCTCTATTATTTTATGACAGATCAGCTAGATCTACTGTCTCTATCATATTATGACAGACCAGCTCGATCTACTGTCTCTATTATATTATGACAGACCAGCGACATCTACTGTCTGTATTATAATATGACAGACCAGCTAGATCTAATGTCTCTATTATAATGTGACAGACCAGCTAGATCTACTGTCTCTATTATAATATGACAGACCAGCTAGATCTACTGTCTCTATTCTATTATTACAGACCAGCTAGATCTACTGTCCCCATTATAATATGACAGACCAGCTAGATCTACTGTCTCTATTATAATATGACAGACCAGCTAGATATACTGTCTCATATTATGACAGAACAGCTAGATCTACTGTCTCTATTATATTATGACAGACCAGCTAGATCTACTGTCTCTATTATAATTTGACAGACCAGATAGATATACTGTCTCTATTATATTATGACAGACCAGCTAGATCTACTGTTTCTATTATAACATGAAAGGCCAGCTCGATCTACTGTCTCTATTATTTTATGACAGATCAGCTAGATCTACTGTCTCTATCATTTTATGACAGACCAGCTCGATCTACTGTCTCTATTATAATATGAAAGACCAGCGAGATCTACTGTCTCATATTATGACAGAACAGCTAGATCTACTGTCTCTATTCTATTATGACAGACCAGCTAGATGTACTGTCTCTATTATAATATGACAGACCAGCTAGATCTACTGTCTCTATTATAATATGACAGACCAGATAGATATACTGTCTCATATTATGACAGAACAGCTAGATCTACTGTCTCTATTATATTATGACAGACCAGGTAGATCTACTGTTTCTATTATAACATGAAAGAACAGCTCGATCTACTGTCTCTATTTTATGACAGATCAGCTACATCTACTGTCTCTATCATATTATGACAGACCAGCTCGATCTACTGTATCTATTATATTATGACAGACCAGGTAGATCTACTGTCTCTGCTATATTATGACAGACCAGCTAGATCTACTGTCTCTATTATAATTTGACAGACCAGATAGATATACTGTCTCTAATATATTATGACAGACCAGCTAGATCTACTGTTTCTATTATAACATGAAAGGCCAGCTCGATCTACTGTCTCTATTATTTTATGACAGATCAGCTAGATCTACTGTCTCTATCATATTATGACAGACCAGCTCGATCTACTGTCTCTATTATATTATGACAGACCAGCGACATCTACTGTCTCTATTATAACATGACAGACCAGCTAGATCTACAGTCTCTATTATATTATGACAGACAAGCTAGATCTACTGTCTCCATTATAACATGATAGACCAGCTAGATCTACTGTCTCTATTATTTTATGACAGACCAGCTAGATCTACTGTCTCTATTATAATATGACAGACCAGCTAGATCAACTGTCTGTATTATAATATGACAGACCAGCTAGATCTACTGTCTCTATTATAATTTGACAGACCAGCTAGATATACTGTCTCTATTATATTATGACAGACCAGCTAGATCTACTGTCTCTATTATAATTTGACAGACCAGGTAGATCTACTGTCTCTGCTATAATATGACAGACCAGCTAGATATACTGTCTCTATTATAATGTGACAGACCAGCTAGATCTACTATCTCTATTCTATTATGACAGACCAGCTAGATCTACTATCTCTATTCTATTATGACAGACCAGCTAGATCTACTGTCTCTATTATATTATGACAGACCAGGTAGATCTACTGTTTCTATTATAACATGAAAGAACAGCTCGATCTACTGTCTCTATTTTATGACAGATCAGCTAGATCTACTGTCTCTATCATATTATGACGGACCAGCTCGATCTACTGTATCTATTATATTATGACAGACCAGGTAGATCTACTGTCTCTGCTATATTATGACAGACCAGCTAGATCTACTGTCTCTATTATAATTTGACAGACCAGATAGATATACTGTCTCTATTATATTATGACAGACCAGCTAGATCTACTGTTTCTATTATAACATGAAAGGCCAGCTCGATCTACTGTCTCTATTATTTTATGACAGATCAGCTAGATCTACTGTCTCTATCATATTATGACAGACCAGCTCGATCTACTGTCTCTATTATAATATGAAAGACCAGCGAGATCTACTGTCTCATATTATGACAGAACAGCTAGATCTACTGTCTCTATTATATTATGACAGACCAGCGACATCTACTGTCTCTATTCTATTATGACAGACCAGCTAGATCTACTGTCTCCATTATAACATGATAGACCAGCTAGATCTACTGTCTCTATTATTTTATGACAGACCAGCTAGATCTACTGTCTCTATTATAATATGACAGACCAGCTAGATCAACTGTCTGTATTATAATATGACAGACCAGCTAGATCTAATGTCTCTATTATAATGTGACAGACCAGCTAGATCTACTGTCTCTATTCTATTATGACAGACCAGCTAGATCTACTGTCTCCATTATAATATGACAGACCAGCTAGATCTACTGTCTCTATTATAATATGACAGACCAGCTAGATATACTGTCTCATATTATGATAGAACAGCTAGATCTACTGTCTCTATTATAATATGACAGACCAGCTAGATCTACTGTCTCTATTCTATTATTACAGACCAGCTAGATCTACTGTCCCCATTATAATATGACAGACCAGCTAGATCTACTGTCTCTATTATAATATGACAGACCAGCTAGATATACTGTCTCATATTATGACAGAACAGCTAGATCTACTGTCTCTATTATATTATGACAGACCAGCTAGATCTACTGTCTCTATTATAATTTGACAGACCAGATAGATCTACTGTTTCTATTATAACATGAAAGGCCAGCTCGATCTACTGTCTCTATTATTTTATGACAGATCAGCTAGATCTACTGTCTCTATCATATTATGACAGACCAGCTCGATCTACTGTCTCTATTATAATATGAAAGACCAGCGAGATCTACTGTCTCATATTATGACAGAACAGCTAGATCTACTGTCTCTCTTCTATTATGACAGACCAGCTAGATGTACTGTCTCTATTATAATATGACAGACCAGCTAGATCTACTGTCTCTATTATAATATGACAGACCAGATAGATATACTGTCTCATATTATGACAGAACAGCTAGATCTACTGTCTCTATTATATTATGACAGACCAGGTAGATCTACTGTTTCTATTATAACATGAAAGAACAGCTCGATCTACTGTCTCTATTTTATGACAGATCAGCTAGATCTACTGTCTCTATCATATTATGACAGACCAGCTCGATCTACTGTATCTATTATATTATGACAGACCAGGTAGATCTACTGTCTCTGCTATATTATGACAGACCAGCTAGATCTACTGTCTCTATTATAATTTGACAGACCAGCTAGATATACTGTCTCTATTATATTATGACAGACCAGCTAGATCTACTGTTTCTATTATAACATGAAAGACCAGCTCGATCTACTGTCTCTATTATTTTTTATGACAGATCAGCTAGATCTACTGTCTCTATCATATTATGACAGACCAGCTCGATCTACTGTCTCTATTATATTATGACAGACCAGCGACATCTACTGTCTCTATTATAATATGACAGACCAGCTAGATCTACTGTCTCTATTATATTATGACAGACCAGGTAGATCTACTGTCTCCATTATAACATGATAGACCAGCTAGATCTACTGTCTCTATTATTTTATGACAGACCAGCTCAATCTACTGTCTCTATTATAATATGACAGACCAGCTAGATCAACTGTCTGTATTATAATATGACAGACCAGCTAGATCTAATGTCTCTATTATAATGTGACAGACCAGCTAGATCTACTGTCTCATATCATGACAGACCAGCTCGATCTACTGTATCTATTCTATTATGACAGAACAGCTAGATCTACTGTCTCTATTATAATATCACAGACCAGCTAGATCTACTGTCTCTATTATTTTATGACAGACCAGCCTGATCTACTGTCTCTATTATATTATGACAGACCAGCTAGATCTACTGTCTCATATTATGACAGACCAGCTAGATGTACTGTCTCTATTATAATATGACAGACCAGCTAGATCTACTGTCTCTATTCTATTATGACAGACCAGCTAGATCTACTGTACCCATTACAATATGACAGACCAGCTAGATCTACTGTCTCTATTATAATATGACAGACCAGCTAGATATACTGTCTCATATTATGACAGAACAGCTAGATCTACTGTCTCTGTTATAATTTGACAGACCAGATAGATATACTGTCTCTATTATATTATGACAGACCAGCTAGATCTACTGTTTCTATTATAACATGAAAGGCCAGCTCGATCTACTGTCTCTATTATTTTATGACAGATCAGCTAGATCTACTGTCTCTATCATATTATGACAGACCAGCTAGATCTACTGTCTCTATTATAATATGAAAGACCAGCGAGATCTACTGTCTCATATTATGACAGAACAGCTAGATCTACTGTCTCTATTCTATTATGACAGACCAGCTAGATGTACTGTCTCTATTATAATATGACAGACCAGCTAGATCTACTGTCTCTATTATAATATGACAGACCAGATAGATATACTGTCTCATATTATGACAGAACAGCTAGATCTACTGTCTCTATTATATTATGACAGACCAGGTAGATCTACTGTTTCTATTATAACATGAAAGAACAGCTCGATCTACTGTCTCTATTTTTATGACAGATCAGCTAGATCTACTGTCTCTATCATATTATGACAGACCAGCTCGATCTACTGTATCTATTATATTATGACAGACCAGGTAGATCTACTGTCTCTATTATATTATGACAGACCAGCTAGATCTACTGTCTCTATATAATTTGACAGACCAGATAGATATACTGTCTCTAATATATTATGACAGACCAGCTAGATCTACTGTTTCTATTATAACATGAAAGACCAGCTCGATCTACTGTCTCTATTATTTTATGACAGATCAGCTAGATCTACTGTCTCTATCATATTATGACAGACCAGCTCGATCTACTGTCTCTATTATAATATGAAAGACCAGCGAGATCTACTGTCTCATATTATGACAGAACAGCTAGATCTACTGTCTCTATTCTATTATGACAAACCAGCTAGATGTACTGTCTCTATTATATTATGACAGACCAGCTAGATCTACTGTCTCTATTATAATATGACAGACCAGATAGATATACTGTCTCATATTATGACAGAACAGCTAGATCTACTGTCTCTATTATATTATGACAGACCAGGTAGATCTACTGTTTCTATTATAACATGAAAGAACAGCTCGATCTACTGTCTCTATTTTATGACAGATCAGCTAGATCTACTGTCTCTATCATATTATGACAGACCAGCTCGATCTACTGTATCTATTATATTATGACAGACCAGGTAGATCTACTGTCTCTGCTATATTATGACAGACCAGCTAGATCTACTGTCTCTATTATAATTTGACAGACCAGATAGATATACTGTCTCTAATATATTATGACAGACCAGCTAGATCTACTGTTTCTATTATGACATGAAAGGCCAGCTCGATCTACTGTCTCTATTATTTTATGACAGATCAGCTAGATCTACTGTCTCTATCATATTATGACAGACTAGCTCGATCTACTGTCTCTATTATATTATGACAGACCAGCGACATCTACTGTCTCTATTATAATATGACAGACCAGATAGATATACTGTCTCTATTATATTATGACAGACCAGCTAGATCTACTGTCTCTATTATTTTATGACAGATCAGCTAGATCTACTGTCTCTATCATATTATGACAGACCAGCTCGATCTACTGTCTCTATTATATTATGACAGACCAGCTAGATCTACTGTCTCTATTATATTATGACAGACCAGCTAGATCTACTGTCTCTATTATAATTTGACAGACCAGATAGATATACTGTCTCTATTATATTATGACAGACCAGCTAGATCTACTGTTTCTATTATAACATGAAAGGCCAGCTCGATCTACTGTCTCTATTATTTTATGACAGATCAGCTAGATCTACTGTCTCTATCATATTATGACAGACCAGCTCGATCTACTGTCTCTATTATAATATGAAAGACCAGCGAGATCTACTGTCTCATATTATGACAGAACAGCTAGATCTACTGTCTCTATTCTATTATGACAGACCAGCTAGATGTACTGTCTCTATTATAATATGACAGACCAGCTAGATCTACTGTCTCTATTATAATATGACAGACCAGATAGATATACTGTCTCATATTATGACAGAACAGCTAGATCTACTGTCTCTATTATATTATGACAGACCAGGTAGATCTACTGTTTCTATTATAACATGAAAGAACAGCTCGATCTACTGTCTCTATTTTATGACAGATCAGCTAGATCTACTGTCTCTATCATATTATGACAGACCAGCTCGATCTACTGTATCTATTATATTATGACAGACCAGGTAGATCTACTGTCTCTGCTATATTATGACAGACCAGCTAGATCTACTGTCTCTATTATAATTTGACAGACCAGATAGATATACTGTCTCTAATATATTATGACAGACCAGCTAGATCTACTGTTTCTATTATAACATGAAAGGCCAGCTCGATCTACTGTCTCTATTATTTTATGACAGATCAGCTAGATCTACTGTCTCTATCATATTATGACAGACCAGCTCGATCTACTGTCTCTATTATAATATGAAAGACCAGCGAGATCTACTGTCTCATATTATGACAGAACAGCTAGATCTACTGTCTCTATTCTATTATGACAAACCAGCTAGATGTACTGTCTCTATTATAATATGACAGACCAGCTAGATCTACTGTCTCTATTATAATATGACAGACCAGATAGATATACTGTCTCATATTATGACAGAACAGCTAGATCTACTGTCTCTATTATATTATGACAGACCAGGTAGATCTACTGTTTCTATTATAACATGAAAGAACAGCTCGATCTACTGTCTCTATTTTATGACAGATCAGCTAGATCTACTGTCTCTATCATATTATGACAGACCAGCTCGATCTACTGTATCTATTATATTATGACAGACCAGGTAGATCTACTGTCTCTGCTATATTATGACAGACCAGCTAGATCTACTGTCTCTATTATAATTTGACAGACCAGATAGATATACTGTCTCTAATATATTATGACAGACCAGCTAGATCTACTGTTTCTATTATGACATGAAAGGCCAGCTCGATCTACTGTCTCTATTATTTTATGACAGATCAGCTAGATCTACTGTCTCTATCATATTATGACAGACCAGCTCGATCTACTGTCTCTATTATATTATGACAGACCAGCGTACATCTACTGTCTCTATTATAATATGACAGACCAGCTAGATCTACAGTCTCTATTATATTATGACAGACCAGCTAGATCTACTGTCTCCATTATAACATGATAGACCAGCTAGATCTACTGTCTCTATTATTTTATGACAGACCAGCTAGATCTACTGTCTCTATTATAATATGACAGACCAGCTAGATCTACTGTCTGTATTATAATATGACAGACCAGCTAGATCTAATGTCTCTATTATAATGTGACAGACCAGCTAGATCTACTGTCTCTATTCTATTATGACAGACCAGCTAGATCTACTGTCCCCATTATAATATGACAGACCAGCTAGATCTACTGTCTCTATTATAATATGACAGACCAGCTAGATATACTGTCTCATATTATGACAGAACAGCTAGATCTACTGTCTCTATTATAATATGACAGACCAGCTAGATCTACTGTCTCTATTCTATTATTACAGACCAGCTAGATCTACTGTCCCCATTATAATATGACAGACCAGCTAGATCTACTGTCTCTATTATAATATGACAGACCAGCTAGATATACTGTCTCATATTATGACAGAACAGCTAGATCTACTGTCTCTATTATAATATGACAGACCAGCTAGATCTATTGTCTCTATTCTATTATTACAGACCAGCAAGATCTACTGTCCCCATTATAATATGACAGACCAGCTAGATCTACTGTCTCTATTATAATATGACAGACCAGCTAGATATACTGTCTCATATTATGACAGAACAGCTAGATCTACTGTCTCTATTATAATTTGACAGACCAGATAGATATACTGTCTCTATTATATTATGACAGACCAGCTAGATCTACTGTTTCTATTATAACATGAAAGGCCAGCTCGATCTACTGTCTCTATTATTTTATGACAGATCAGCTAGATCTACTGTCTCTATCATATTATGACAGACCAGCTCGATCTACTGTCTCTATTATAATATGAAAGACCAGCGAGATCTACTGTCTCATATTTATGACAGAACAGCTAGATCTACTGTCTCTATTCTATTATGACAGACCAGCTAGATGTACTGTCTCTATTATAATATGACAGACCAGCTAGATCTACTGTCTCTATTATAATATGACAGACCAGATAGATATACTGTCTCATATTATGACAGAACAGCTAGATCTACTGTCTCTATTATATTATGACAGACCAGGTAGATCTACTGTTTCTATTATAACATGAAAGAACAGCTCGATCTACTGTCTCTATTTTATGACAGATCAGCTAGATCTACTGTCTCTATCATATTATGACAGACCAGCTCGATCTACTGTCTCTATTATATTATGACAGACCAGGTAGATCTACTGTCTCTGCTATATTATGACAGACCAGCTAGATCTACTGTCTCTATTATAATTTGACAGACCAGATAGATATACTGTCTCTAATATATTATGACAGACCAGCTAGATCTACTGTTTCTATTATAACATGAAAGGCCAGCTCGATCTACTGTCTCTATTATTTTATGACAGATCAGCTAGATCTACTGTCTCTATCATATTATGACAGACCAGCTCGATCTACTGTCTCTATTATATTATGACAGACAAGCTACATCTACTGTCTCTATTATAATATGACAGACCAGCTAGATCTACAGTCTCTATTATAATATGACAGACCAGCTAGATCTACTGTCTCTATTATAATATGACAGCCCAGCTAGATATACTGTCTCATATTATGACAGAACAGCTAGATCTACTGTCTCTATTATAATTTGACAGACCAGATAGATATACTGTCTCTATTATATTATGACAGACCAGCTAGATCTACTGTTTCTATTATAACATGAAAGGCCAGCTCGATCTACTGTCTCTATTATTTTATGACAGATCAGCTAGATCTACTGTCTCTATTATTTTATGACAGATCAGCTAGATCTACTGTCTCTATCATATTATGACAGACCAGCTCGATCTACTGTCTCTATTATAATATGAAAGACCAGCGAGATCTACTGTCTCATATTATGACAGAACAGCTAGATCTACTGTCTCTATTCTATTATGACAAACCAGCTAGATGTACTGTCTCTATTATAATATGACAAACCAGCTAGATGTACTGTCTCTATTATAATATGACAGACCAGCTAGATCTACTGTCTCTATTATAATATGACAGACCAGATAGATATACTGTCTCATATTATGACAGAACAGCTAGATCTACTGTCTCTATTATATTATGACAGACCAGGTAGATCTACTGTTTCTATTATAACATGAAAGAACAGCTCGATCTACTGTCTCTATTTTATGACAGATCAGCTAGATCTACTGTCTCTATCATATTATGACAGACCAGCTCGATCTACTGTATCTATTATATTATGACAGACCAGGTAGATCTACTGTCTCTGCTATATTATGACAGACCAGCTAGATCTACTGTCTCTATTATAATTTGACAGACCAGATAGATATACTGTCTCTAATATATTATGACAGACCAGCTAGATCTACTGTTTCTATTATGACATGAAAGGCCAGCTCGATCTACTGTCTCTATTATTTTATGACAGATCAGCTAGATCTACTGTCTCTATCATATTATGACAGACCAGCTCGATCTACTGTCTCTATTATATTATGACAGACCAGCGACATCTACTGTCTCTATTATAATATGACAGACCAGCTAGATCTACAGTCTCTATTATATTATGACAGACCAGCTAGATCTACTGTCTCCATTATAACATGATAGACCAGCTAGATCTACTGTCTCTATTATTTTATGACAGACCAGCTAGATCTACTGTCTCTATTATAATATGACAGACCAGCTAGATCAACTGTCTGTATTATAATATGACAGACCAGCTAGATCTAATGTCTCTATTATAATGTGACAGACCAGCTAGATCTACTGTCTCTATTCTATTATGACAGACCAGCTAGATCTACTGTCCCCATTATAATATGACAGACCAGCTAGATCTACTGTCTCTATTATAATATGACAGACCAGCTAGATATACTGTCTCATATTACGACAGAACAGCTAGATCTACTGTCTCTATTATAATATGACAGACCAGCTAGATCTACTGTCTCTATTCTATTATTACAGACCAGCTAGATCTACTGTCCCATTATAATATGACAGACCAGCTAGATCTACTGTCTCTATTATAATATGACAGACCAGCTAGATATACTGTCTCATATTATGACAGAACAGCTAGATCTACTGTCTCTATTATAATATGACAGACCAGCTAGATCTATTGTCTCTATTCTATTATTACAGACCAGCAAGATCTACTGTCCCCATTATAATATGACAGACCAGCTAGATCTACTGTCTCTATTATAATATGACAGCCCAGCTAGATATACTGTCTCATATTATGACAGAACAGCTAGATCTACTGTCTCTATTATAATTTGACAGACCAGATAGATATACTGTCTCTATTATATTATGACAGACCAGCTAGATCTACTGTTTCTATTATAACATGAAAGGCCAGCTCGATCTACTGTCTCTATTATTTTATGACAGATCAGCTAGATCTACTGTCTCTATCATATTATGACAGACCAGCTCGATCTACTGTCTCTATTATAATATGAAAGACCAGCGAGATCTACTGTCTCATATTATGACAGAACAGCTAGATCTACTGTCTCTATTCTATTATGACAGACCAGCTAGATGTACTGTCTCTATTATAATATGACAGACCAGCTAGATCTACTGTCTCTATTATAATATGACAGACCAGATAGATATACTGTCTCATATTATGACAGAACAGCTAGATCTACTGTCTCTATTATATTATGACAGACCAGGTAGATCTACTGTTTCTATTATAACATGAAAGAACAGCTCGATCTACTGTCTCTATTTTATGACAGATCAGCTAGATCTACTGTCTCTATCATATTATGACAGACCAGCTCGATCTACTGTATCTATTATATTATGACAGACCAGGTAGATCTACTGTCTCTGCTATATTATGACAGACCAGCTAGATCTACTGTCTCTATTATAATTTGACAGACCAGATAGATATACTGTCTCTAATATATTATGACAGACCAGCTAGATCTACTGTTTCTATTATAACATGAAAGGCCAGCTCGATCTACTGTCTCTATTATTTTATGACAGATCAGCTAGATCTACTGTCTCTATCATATTATGACAGACCAGCTCGATCTACTGTCTCTATTATATTATGACAGACCAGCGACATCTACTGTCTCTATTATAATATGACAGACCAGCTAGATCTACAGTCTCTATTATAATATGACAGACCAGCTAGATCTACTGTCTCTATTATAATATGACAGACCAGCTAGATATACTGTCTCATATTATGACAGAACAGCTAGATCTACTGTCTCTATTATAATTTGACAGACCAGATAGATATACTGTCTCTATTATATTATGACAGACCAGCTAGATCTACTGTTTCTATTATAACATGAAAGGCCAGCTCGATCTACTGTCTCTATTATTTTATGACAGATCAGCTAGATCTACTGTCTCTATCATATTATGACAGACCAGCTCGATCTACTGTCTCTATTATAATATGAAAGACCAGGTAGATCTACTGTCTCATATTATGACAGAACAGCTAGATCTACTGTCTCTATTCTATTATGACAGACCAGCTAGATGTACTGTCTCTATTATAATATGACAGACCAGCTAGATGTACTGTCTCTATTATAATATGACAGACCAGCTAGATCTACTGTCTCTATTATAATATGACAGACCAGATAGATATACTGTCTCATATTATGACAGAACAGCTAAATCTACTGTCTCTATTATATTATGACAGACCAGGTAGATCTACTGTTTCTATTATAACATGAAAGAACAGCTCGATCTACTGTCTCTATTTTTTTATGACAGATCAGCTAGATCTACTGTCTCTATCATATTATGACAGACCAGCTCGATCTACTGTATCTATTATATTATGACAGACCAGGTAGATCTACTGTCTCTGCTATATTATGACAGACCAGCTAGATCTACTGTCTCTATTATAATTTGACAGACCAGATAGATATACTGTCTCTAATATATTATGACAGACCAGCTAGATCTACTGTTTCTATTATAACATGAAAGGCCAGCTCGATCTACTGTCTCTATTATTTTATGACAGATCAGCTAGATCTACTGTCTCTATCATATTATGACAGACCAGCTCGATCTACTGTCTCTATTATATTATGACAGACCAGCGACATCTACTGTCTCTATTATAATATGACAGACCAGCTAGATCTACAGTCTCTATTATATTATGACAGACCAGCTAGATCTACTGTCTCCATTATAACATGATAGACCAGCTATATCTACAGTCTCTATTATTTTATGACAGACCAGCTAGATCTACTGTCTCTATTATAATATGACAGACCAGCTAGATCAACTGTCTGTATTATAATATGACAGACCAGCTAGATCTAATGTCTCTATTATAATGTGACAGACCAGCTAGATCTACTGTCTCTATTCTATTATGACAGACCAGCTAGATCTACTGTCCCCATTATAATATGACAGACCAGCTAGATCTACTGTCTCTATTATAATATGACAGACCAGCTAGATATACTGTCTCATATTATGACAGAACAGCTAGATCTACTGTCTCTATTATAACATGACAGACCAGCTAGATCTACTGTCTCTATTCTATTATTACAGACCAGCTAGATCTACTGTCCCCATTATATAATGACAGACCAGCTAGATCTACTGTCTCTATTATAATATGACAGACCAGCTAGATATACTGTCTCATATTATGACAGAACAGCTAGATCTACTGTCTCTATTATAATATGACAGACCAGCTAGATCTACTGTTTCTATTATAACATGAAAGACCAGCTCGATCTACTGTCTCTATTATTTTATGACAGATCAGCTAGATCTACTGTCTCTATCATAATTTGACAGACCAGCTACTGATTATATTATGACTACTGTCTCTATTATAATATGACAGACCAGCTAGATCTACTGTTTCTATTATAACATGAAAGATCTACTGTCTCTATTAGCAGACAGGTCTACTGTCTCTATCATAATTTGACAGACCAGCTAGATATACTGTCTCTATTATATTATGACAGACCAGCTAGATCTACTGTCTCTATTATAATATGACTAGATCTATTCTCTATATATATGACAGACCAGCTAGATCTACTGTGTCCATTATAATATGATAGACCAGCTAGATCTACTGTCTCTATTATTTTATGACAGATCAGCTAGATCTACTGTCTCTGCTATATTATGACAGACCAGCTAGATCTACTGTCTCTATTATAATTTGAAAGACCAGCTAGATATACTGTCTCTATTATATTACGACAGATCAGCTAGATCTACTGTCTCTATTATAATATGACAGACCAGCTAGATCTACTGTCTCTATTATTCTATGACAGACCAGGTAGATCTACTGTCTCAATTATAATATGAAAGACCAGCTAGATCTACTGTCTCATATTATGACAGAACAGCTAGATCTACTGTCTCTATTCTATTATGACAGACCAGCTAGATGTACTGTCTCTATTATAATATGACAGACCAGCTAGATCTACTGTCTCCATTATAATATGACAGACCAGCTAGATCTACTGTCTCTATTATATTATGACAGACCAGCGACATCTACTGTGTCCATTATAATATGATAGACCAGCTAAATCTACTGTCTCTATTATATTATGACAGACCAGCTAGATCTACTGTCTCTATTATAATGTGACAGACCAGCTAGATCTATTATCTCTATTCTATTATGACAGACCAGCTAGATCTACTGTCTCTACTATATTATGACAGACCAGCAAGATCTACTGTCTCTATTATAATATAAAAGACCAGCGAGATCTACTGTCTCATATTATGACAGAACAGCTAGATCTACTGTCTCTATTCTATTATGACAGACCAGCTAGATGTACTGTCTCTATTATAATATGACAGACCAGCTAGATCTACTGTCTCTATTATAATATGACAGACCAGCTAGATATACTGTCTCATATTATGACAGAACAGCTAGATCTACTGTCTCTATTATATTATGACAGACCAGGTAGATCTACTGTTTCTATTATAACATGAAAGAACAGCTCGATCTACTGTCTCTATTATTTTATGACAGATCAGCTAGATCTACTGTCTCTATCATATTATGACAGACCAGCTCGATCTACTGTCTCTATTATTTTATGACAGACCAGGTAGATCTACTGTCTCTGCTATATTATGACAGACCAGCTAGATCTACTGTCTCTATTATAATTTGACAGACCAGCTAGATATACTGTCTCTATTATATTATGACAGACCAGCTAGATCTACTGTTTCTATTATAACATGAAAGACCAGCTCGATCTACTGTCTCTATTATATTATGACAGACCAGCTAGATCTACTGTCTCTATTATAACATGAAAGAACAGCTAGATCTACTGTCTCTATTATAATATGACAGACCAGCTAGATCAACTGTCTGTATTATAATATGACAGACCAGCTAGATCTAATGTCTCTATTATAATGTGACAGACCAGCTAGATCTACTGTCTCTATTCTATTATGACAGACCAGCTAGATCTACTGTCCCCATTATAATATGACAGACCAGCTAGATCTACTGTCTCTATTATAATATGACAGACCAGCTAGATATACTGTCTCATATTATGACAGAACAGCTAGATCTACTGTCTCTATAATATGACAGACCAGCTAGATCTACTGTCTCTATTATATTATGACAGACCAGGTAGATCTACTGTTTCTATTATAACATGAAAGAACAGCTCGATCTACTGTCTCTATTATTTTATGACAGATCAGCTAGATCTACTGTCTCTATCATATTATGACAGACCAGCTCGATCTACTGTCTCTATTATTTTATGACAGACCAGGTAGATCTACTGTCTCTGCTATATTATGACAGACCAGCTCGATCTACTGTCTCTATTATAATTTGACAGACCAGCTAGATATACTGTCTCTATTATATTATGGCAGACCAGCTAGATCTACTGTTTCTATTATAACATGAAAGACCAGCTCGATCTACTGTCTCTATTATTTTATGACAGATCAGGTCGATCTACTGTCTCTATCATATTATGACAGACCAGCTAGATCTACTGTCTCTATTATTTTATGACAGACCAGGTAGATCTACTGTCTCTGCTATATTATGACAGACCAGCTAGATCTACTGTCTCTATTATAATTTGACAGACCAGCTAGATATACTGTCTCTATTATATTATGACAGACCAGCTGGATCTACTGTTTCTATTATAACATGAAAGACCAGCTCGATCTACTGTCTCTATTATTTTATGACAGACCAGCTAGATCTACTGTCTCTATTATAACATGAAAGAACAGCTAGACCTAATGTCTCTATTATAATGTGACAGACCAGCTAGATCTGCAGTCTCTATTATATTATGACAGACCAGCTAGATCTACTGTCTCCATTATAACATGATAGACCAGCTAGATATACTGTCTCTATTATATTATGACAGACCAGCTAGATCTACTGTTTCTATTATAACATGAAAGACCAGCTCGATCTACTGTCTCTATTATTTTATGACAGACCAGCTAGATCTACTGTCTCTATTATAACATGAAAGAACAGCTAGATCTACTGTCTCTATTATAATATGACAGACCAGCTAGATCAACTGTCTGTATTATAATATGACAGACCAGCTAGATCTAATGTGCTCTATTATAATGTGACAGACCAGCTAGATCTACTGTCTCTATTCTATTATGACAGACCAGCTAGATCTACTGTCCCCATTATAATATGACAGACCAGCTAGATCTACTGTCTCTATTATAATATGACAGACCAGCTAGATATACTGTCTCATATTATGACAGAACAGCTAGATCTACTGTCTCTATAATATGACAGACCAGCTAGATCTACTGTCTCTATTATATTATGACAGACCAGGTAGATCTACTGTTTCTATTATAACATGAAAGAACAGCTCGATCTACTGTCTCTATTATTTTATGACAGATCAGCTAGATCTACTGTCTCTATCATATTATGACAGACCAGCTCGATCTACTGTCTCTATTATTTTATGACAGACCAGGTAGATCTACTGTCTCTGCTTATATTATGACAGACCAGCTCGATCTACTGTCTCTGTTATAATTTGACAGACCAGCTAGATATACTGTCTCTATTATATTATGGCAGACCAGCTAGATCTACTGTTTCTATTATAACATGAAAGACCAGCTCGATCTACTGTCTCTATTATTTTATGACAGATCAGGTCGATCTACTGTCTCTATCATATTATGACAGACCAGCTAGATCTACTGTCTCTAATATTTTTATGACAGACCAGGTAGATCTACTGTCTGCTATATTATGACAGACCAGCTAGATCTACTGTCTCTATTATAATTTGACAGACCAGCTAGATATACTGTCTCTATTATATTATGACAGACCAGCTGGATCTACTGTTTCTATTATAACATGAAAGACCAGCTCGATCTACTGTCTCTATTATTTTATGACAGACCAGCTAGATCTACTGTCTCTATTATAACATGAAAGAACAGCTAGACCTAATGTCTCTATTATAATGTGACAGACCAGCTAGATCTGCAGTCTCTATTATATTATGACAGACCAGCTAGATCTACTGTCTCCATTATAACATGATAGACCAGCTAAATCTACTGTCTCTATTATATTATGACAGACCAGGTAGATCTACTGTTTCTATTATTACATGAAAGAACAGCTCGATCTACTGTCTCTATTATTTTATGACAGATCAGCTAGATCTACTGTCTCTATCATATTATGACAGACCAGCTCGATCTACTGTCTCTATTATTTTATGACAGACCAGGTAGATCTACTGTCTCTGCTATATTATGACAGACCAGCTAGATCTACTGTCCCCATTATAATATGACAGACCAGCTAGATCTACTGTCTCTATTATAAATTTGACAGACCAGCTAGATATACTGTCTCTATTATATTATGACAGACCAGCTAGATCTACTGTCCCCATTATAATATGACAGACCAGCTAGATCTACTGTCTCTATTATAATATGACAGACCAGCTAGATATACTGTCTCATATTATGACAGAACAGCTAGATCTACTGTCTCTATTATAATATGACAGACCAGCTAGATCTACTGTCTCTATTCTATTATTACAGACCAGCTAGATCTACTGTCCCCATATAATATGACAGACCAGCTAGATCTACTGTCTATTATATATGACAGACCAGCTAGATATACTGTCTCATATTATGACAGAACAGCTAGATCTACTGTCTCTATTATAATATGACAGACCAGCTAGATCTACTGTCTCTATTCTATTATTACAGACCAGCAAGATCTACTGTCCCCATTATAATATGACAGACCAGCTAGATCTACTGTCTCTATTATAATATGACAGCCCAGCTAGATATACTGTCTCATATTATGACAGAACAGCTAGATCTACTGTCTCTATTATAATTTGACAGACCAGATAGATATACTGTCTCTATTATATTATGACAGACCAGCTAGATCTGTTTCTGTTTCTATTATAACATGAAAGGCCAGATCTCGATCTACATGACAGACCTCTCTATTCTATTATTATGAGATCTGCTGTCTCATCAGCTAGATCTGCTGTCTCTATCTATTATGACAGACCAGCTCGATCTACTGTCTCTATTATAATATGAAAGACCAGCGAGATCTACTGTCCCATATTATGACAGAACAGCTAGATCTACTGTCTCTATATGACAGACCAGCTAGATATATGACATATTATGACAGAGCTAGATGTACTGTCTCTATTATAATATGACAGACCAGCTAGATCTACTGTCTCTATTATATTATGACAGACCAGCTAGATCTACTGTCCCCATTATAATATGACAGACCAGCTAGATCTACTGTCTCTATTATAATATGACAGACCAGCTAGATATACTGTCTCATATTATGACAGAACAGCTAGATCTACTGTCTCTATTATAATATGACAGACCAGCTAGATCTACTGTCTCTATTCTATTATTACAGACCAGCAAGATCTACTGACAGACCAGCTAGATATACCCCAGAACAGCTAGATCTACTGTCTCTATAATATGACAGACCAGCTAGATCTACTGTCTCTATTCTATTATTACAGACCAGCAAGATCTCTATTATAATATGACAGACCAGCTAGATATACTGTCTCTATTTATAATATGACAGACCAGCTAGATATACTGTCTCAGCTCGATCTCGATCTACTGTCTCTATTATTTTATGACAGATCAGCTAGATCTACTGTCTCTATCATATTATGACAGACCAGCTCGATCTACTGTCTCTATTATAATATGAAAGACCAGCGAGATCTACTGTCTCATATTATGACAGAACAGCTAGATCTACTGTCTCTATTCTATTATGACAGACCAGCTAGATGTACTGTCTCTATTATAATATGACAGACCAGCTAGATCTACTGTCTCTATTATAATATGACAGACCAGATAGATATACTGTCTCATATTATGACAGAACAGCTAGATCTACTGTCTCTATTATATTATGACAGACCAGGTAGATCTACTGTTTCTATTATAACATGAAAGAACAGCTCGATCTACTGTCTCTATTTTTATGACAAGTCAGCTAGATCTACTGTCTCTATCATATTATGACAGACCAGCTCGATCTACTGTCTCTATTATATTATGACAGACCAGCGACATCTACTGTCTCTATTATAATATGACAGACCAGCTAGATCTACAGTCTCTATTATATTATGACAGACCAGCTAGATCTACTGTCTCCATTATAACATGATAGACCAGCTAGATCTACTGTCTCTATTATTTTATGACAGACCAGCTAGATCTACTGTCTCTATTATAATATGACAGACCAGCTAGATCAACTGTCCCCATTATAATATGACAGACCAGCTAGATCTACTGTCTCTATTATAATATGACAGACCAGCTAGATATACTGTCTCATATTATGACAGAACAGCTAGATCTACTGTCTCTATTATAACATGACAGACCAGCTAGATCTACTGTCTCTATTCTATTATTACAGACCAGCTAGATCTACTGTCCCCATTATAATATGACAGACCAGCTAGATCTACTGTCTCTATTATAATATGACAGACCCAGCTAGATATACTGTCTCATATTATGACAGAACAGCTAGATCTACTGTCTCTATTATAATATGACAGACCAGCTAGATCTACTGTTTCTATTATAACATGAAAGACCAGCTCGATCTACTGTCTCTATTATTTTATGACAGATCAGCTAGATCTACTGTCTCTATCATAATTTGACAGACCAGCTAGATATACTGTCTCTATTATATTAAAACAGACCAGCTATATCTACTGTTTCTATTATAACATGACAGACCAGCTAGATCTACAGTCTCTATTATATTATGACAGACCAGCTAGATCTACTGTGTCCATTATAATATGATAGACCAGCTAGATCTACTGTCTCTATTATTTTATGACAGATCAGCTAGATCTACTGTCTCTGCTATATTATGACAGACCAGCTAGATCTACTGTCTCTATTATAATTTGAAAGACCAGCTTGATATACTGTCTCTATTATATTACGACAGATCAGCTAGATCTACTGTCTCTATTATAATATGACAGACCAGCTAGATCTACTGTCTCTATTATATTATGACAGACCAGGTAGATCTATTGTCTCTATTATAATATGAAAGACCAGCTAGATCTACTGTCTCATTATTATGACAGAACAGCTAGATCTACTGTCTCTATTCTATTATGACAGACCAGCTAGATGTACTGTCTCTATTATAATATGACAGACCAGCTAGATCTACTGTCTCCATTATAATATGACAGACCAGCTAGATCTACTGTCTCTATTATATTATGACAGACCAGCGACATCTACTGTGTCCATTATAATATGATAGACCAGCTAAATCTACTGTCTCTATTATATTATGACAGACCAGCTAGATGTACTGTCTCTATTATAATATGACAGACCAGCTAGATCTACTGTCTCTATTATATATGACAGACCAGCTAGATCAACTGTCTGTATTATAATATGACAGACCAGCTAGATCTAATGTCTCTATTATAATGTGACAGACCAGCTAGATCTACTGTCTCTATTCTATTATGACAGACCAGCTATATCTACTGTCCCCATTATAATATGACAGACCAGCTAGATCTACTGTCTCTATTATAATATGACAGACCAGCTAGATATACTGTCTCATATTATGACAGAACAGCTAGATCTACTGTCTCTATTATAACATGACAGACCAGCTAGATCTACTGTCTCTATTCTATTATTACAGACCAGCTAGATCTACTGTCCCCATTATAATATGACAGACCAGCTAGATCTACTGTCTCTATTATAATATGACAGACCAGCTAGATATACTGTCTCTATTATGACAGAACAGCTAGATCTACTGTCTCTATTATATATGACAGACCAGCTAGATCTACTGTTTCTATTATAACATGAAAGACCAGCTCGATCTACTGTCTCTATTATTTTATGACAGATCAGTAGATCTACTGTCTCTATCATAATTTGACATACCAGCTAGATATACTGTCTCTATTATATTATGACAGACCAGCGACATCTACTGTCTCTATTATAATATGACAGACCAGCTAGATCTACAGTCTCTATTATATTATGACAGACCAACTAGATCTACTGTGTCCATTATAATATGATAGACAGCTAGATCTACTGTCTCTATTATTTTATGACAGATCAGCTAGATCTACTGTCTCTGCTATATTATGACAGACCAGCTAGATCTACTGTCTCTATTATAATTTGAAAGACCAGCTAGATATACTGTCTCTATTATATTACGACAGAATCCAGCTAGATCTACTGTCTCTATTATAATATGACAGACCAGCTAGATCTACTGTCTCTATTATTCTATGACAGACCAGGTAGATCTACTGTATCTATTATATTATGACAGACCAGGTAGATCTATTGTCTCGAATATAATATGAAAGACCAGCTAGATCTACTGTCTCATATTATGACAGAACAGCTAGATCTACTGTCTCTATTCTATTATGACAGACCAGCTAGATGTACTGTCTCTATTATAATATGACAGACCAGCTAGATCTACTGTCTCTATTATAATATGACAGACCAGCTAGATCAACTGTCTGTATTATAATATGACAGACCAGCTAGATCTAATGTCTCTATTATAATGTGACAGACCAGCTAGATCTACTGTCTCTATTCTATTATGACAGACCAGCTATATCTACTGTCCCCATTATAATATGACAGACCAGCTAGAATCTACTGTCTCTATTATAATATGACGAACCAGCTAGATATACTGTCTCATATTATGACAGAACAGCTAGATCTGCTGTCTCTATTATATTATGACAGACCAGCTAGATCTACTGTCTCTATTCTATTATTACAGACCAGCTAGATCTACTGTCCCCATTATATTATGACAGACCAGCTAGATCTACTGTCTCTATTATAATATGACAGACCAGCTAGATATACTATCTCATATTATGACAGAACAGCTAGATCTGCTGTCTCTATTATGTGCGACGAGCCAGCTGAATCTACTGTCTCTCATAATATGAGACGGTATATCTGGCTGAGTCTGTCATCTTGTATATTCGAGACCAGCTAGATCTACTGTCTCTGTCATATTATAATGGGGACGGTAGATCTGGCTGGTCTCTAATAATCGACAGACCCGGCTAGATCTGACTGTCTCTGTTATAATGCGAGAGACCAGTAGATCTGCTGTTCTGTCATATTACGAACAGTATATCTGGCTGTCTCTATTATAATAGACGGAACAGTAGTCTACTATCTCTATTATATTATAATGAGACGGCCAGATCTACTGATTCTATTATATTACGACAGAGACGGTAGATCTACCTCTCTGTTATATTAAATAGAGACAGCTGATCTACTGTCTCTCGTTATATTATAATACAGACGATTTGATCTGGCTGATTACTAACCATATTACGACAGAGACTTCGTCTACTATCTATCATAATATAATAGACAGACCAGCTGGTCTGCAATATATAGAATAGAGACAGTAGTCTGGCTATCTCTATCATAATATGGAACAGTAGATCTAGCTAGTCTTTTTCATATTATAGTGAGACAGACTGCCTGGTCTGTCATGCCCAACTATAATAGATACAGTAGATCTACCAGTCTGTCATAGAAATAATAGAGACGGTAGATCTGGCTGATCTGTGTATTATAATAGAGACGGTAGATCTGATCTGTAGAGACAGTATATCACAACTGGTCTTTCAAGAAATTACATAATAGAGACGGTAGATCTAGCACAGTCTATAATATAACGGGAGCAGTAGATCTAACGATCTGTCATAAAATAATAGAGACAGTAGATGCTGGTCTATCATATTATAATGGACACGGTAGTCTAGTTGGTCTGTCATAATATAATAGACTGTAGATCTAGCTATTATCATATAATAGAGACGGTAGATGTCGCAGTCTGTCATAATATAATAGAGACAGTATAGCAGTATGTCAGAAGTATGATAGAGACAGTAGATCTGGCTGATCTATCTCAAAATAATAGAGACGGTAGATCGGCACAGTGCTCACTGTTATAATGAAACAGTAAGTCTGGCTGGTCTGTCATATTACAATAGACGGTAGAATCTGGCTGGTCTGTCATAATATAATAGAGACAGTGAATCGAGCTGTTCTGTCATAATATAATAGAGACAGTATATCTGGCTGGTCTGTCATGGCTATAATAGAGACAGTAGGTCTAGCTGGTCTGTCATATTATAATATAGACAGTAGATCTAGATGGTCTGTCATAATATAATAGAGACGGTAGATCTAGCTGGTCTGTCATGTTATAATAGAGACAGTAGATCTGGCTGGACTGTAATAATACCATATGAGGGCAGTATGTCTGGCTGGTCTGTCATATCGTGAGGACGTAGATCTGGCTGGTGCTTATCAATATAATGAGGACGGTAGATATGGCTGGTCTGTCGTAATAGAATAGAGACGGTAGGTCTGGCTGGTCTGTCACATTATAATAGAGACATTGGAGATCAATCTGGTCTGTCATAATATAATACGAACGGTAGATCTGGTTGAGTGCTGTCTTCAATATAATAGAGACAGAATATCTACTGGTCTGTCATAATATAACAGAGACAGTAGATCAAGCTGGTCTGTCATAATATAATAGAGACGGTTGATTTAACTGGTCTGTCATATTATAATGGACACGGTAGATCTCGCTGGTCTGTCGCCAATATAATAGGAAGTAGGTGTAGATTCATAGTATAATAGAGACGGTAGATCACAGCTGGTCTGTCATAATATAATAGCGACAGTAGATCTAGCTGGTCTGTCATAATATAATATAATAGAGACGGAATATCTACCTGGTCTGTCATAATATAATAGAGACAATAGTCTGGCTGGTCTGTCATATTATAGTGAGACAATAGATCTAGCAGTGCTGTCGCAACAGAATAGAGACAGTCGTCTAGATGGTCTGTCATGGAAATATAATAGAGACAGTAGATCTAGCTGATCTGTCATAATATAATAGAGACGGTGTATCTAGGCTGGTCTGTCGCAATATAACAGAGCAGTAGATCCTGGCTGGTCTGTCATAATATAACAGAGACGTAGATCTGGCTGGTATGTCAAAATATAATAGAGACGGTAGATCCTGGCTTCGGTCTGTCATAATATAATAGGACACAGTAGATCTAGTTGCTCTGTCATAATATGAGACTGTATATCTAGCACGGTCTGTCATAATATAATAAAGACACGTAGATCTACCAGGTCTGTCATAATATAACCAGAGACAATCAGTCTAGCTTGTCTGTCATAATATAATAGAGACGGTAGATCTGGCTGGTCTGTCATATTATAATAGAGACGGTAGATCTAGCTGGTCTGTTTTAATATAATAGGAAACAGTGTATCTGCCAGGTATGTCATATTATAATAGCAGGGCGGTAGATCTAGCTGGTCTGTCATAATATGAGACAGTATATCTGCTGGTCTGTCCAAAATATAATAGAGACAGTAGATCTAGCTGGCCTGTCATAATATAATAGAGACGGTAGATCTATCTGGTCTGTCATATTATAATAGAGACGGTAGTGCTACGATATGTCATAATATAGCCAAGAGACGGTAGATCTAGCTGGTCTGTCGCCAATATAATAGAGACAGTATATCTACTGGTCTGTCATAATATATGAGACGTGGATCTGGCTGGTCTGTCATAATACTATTAGAGGACGGTTGATCTCAAGCTGGTCTGTCATAATAATAGAGACAGTAGATCTAGCTGTTCTGTCATAAAATAATAAGAGACGGTAGTTTGGCTGGTCTGTCATGTTATAATGGAGACAGTAGATCTAGCTGTTATGTCGCCAATATAATAGAGACTGTAGATCTGGCTGGTGCAATGCATAATATAATAGACACAGTAGGCTGGTCTGTCATAATATAATAGGTCTGTCTGTCATAATATAATAGAGACAGTATATCTACCTGGTCTGTCATAATATGATAGGAGACAGTAGATCTGGCTGGTCTGTCATAATATAATAGAGACAGTAGATCAAGCTGGTCTGTCATGTTATAATAGAGCAGTAGACTGGCTGGTCTGTCATAATATAATAGAGACAGTAGATCTAGCTGGTCTGTCATAATATAGAACAGTATATCTGTCTGGTCTGTCATATTATAATAGGGACAGTAGGTCTACACAGTCTGTCAAAAATATAATAGATACAGTACGATCGCTGGTCTGTCATAATATAATATGAGAGACAGTAGATCTATATTCTGTCAAAATATAATAGAGACAGTAGATCTCGCTGGTCTGTCATATTATAATAGAGACACTAGATCGAGCTGGTCTGTCGCCAATATGATAGAGACGGTAGATCTATTTTGTCTGTCATGAAATAATAGAGACGGTAGATCAAACTATTGCCAGTCTGTCATGCCAGCCAGGACGGTATGTCTGGCACAGTCTGTCTGTGCAACAGAGACGGTAGATCTAGCTGGTCTGTCATATTATAATGAGGACAGTAGATCTTGCTGGTCTGTAATAATAAGAATAGAGACGGTAGATCGCTGGTCTGTCAATATAATAGAGACGGTAGATCTAACAATTCTGTCATATTATGAGACATTATGTCTGGCTGGTCTTGTCATATTATAATAGAGACAGTAGATGTCTAACGGTCTGTCGCTATTATAATGAGGGAC
>NW_026288922.1:0-2842 GCF_023373465.1 Oncorhynchus keta | reverse complement strand
CTCTCTCTCTCTTTCTGTTTCTCTCTCTCTCTCTCTGTCTGTCTGTCTGTCTGTCTGTCTGCTCTCTCTCTCTCTCTCTCTCTCTCTCTCTCTCTCTCTCTCTCTCTCTCTCTCTCTCTCTCTGTCTCTGTCTCTGTCTCTGTCTCTTCTGTCTCTTCTCTGTCTCTCTCTGTCTCTCTCTGTCTCTCTATCTATCTATCTCTCTCTCTTCCTGTTTTCTGTCTCTCTGTCTCTCTCTCTATCAATTCAATTCAATTCAATTCTAAGGGCTTTATTGGCATGGGAAACATGTGTTAACATTGCCAAAGCAAGTGAGGTAGACAACATACAAAGTGAATATATAAAGTGAAAAACAACAAAAATTAACAGTAAACATTACACATACAACAGTTTCAAAACAGTAAAGACATTACAAATGTCATATTATATATATATATATATATACACAATGTACAAATAATTAAAGGACACAAGATAAAATAAATAAGCATAAATATGGGTTGTATTTACAATGGTGTTTGTTCTTCACTGGTTGCCCTTTTCTCGTGGCAACAGGTCACAAATCTTGCTGCTGTGATGGCACACTGTGGAATTTCACCCAGTAGATATGGGAGTTTTTCAAAATTGGATATGTTTTCGAATTCTTTGTGGATCTGTGTGATCTGGGGGAAATATGTCTCTCTAATATGGTCATACATTGGGCAGGAGGTTAGGAAGTGCAGCTCAGTTTCCACCTCATTTTGTGGGCAGTGAGCACATAGCCTGTCTTCTCTTGAGAGCCATGTCTGCCTACGGCGGCCTTTCTCAATAGCAAGGCTATGCTCACTGAGTCTGTACATAGTCAAAGCTTTCCTTAATTTTGGGTCAGTCACAGTGGTCAGGTATTCTGCCGCTGTGTACTCTCTGTGTAGGGCCAAATAGCATTCTAGTTTGCTCTGTTTTTTTGTTAATTCTTTCCAATGTGTTAAGTAATTATCTTTTTGTTTTCTCATGATTTGGTTGGGTCTAATTGTGCTGTTGTCCTGGGGCTCTGTAGGGTGTGTTTGTGTTTGTGAACAGAGCCCCAGGACCAGCTTGCTTAGGGGACTCTTCTCCAGGTTCATCTCTCTGTTTGTGATGGCTTTGTTATGGAAGGTTTGTGAATCGCTTCCTTTTAGGTGGTTGTAGAATTTAATGGCTCTTTTCTGGATTTTGATAATTAGTGGGTATCGGCCTAATTCTGCTCTGCATGCATTATTTGGTGTTTTACGTTGTACACGGAGGATATTTTTGCAGAATTCTGCGTGCAGAGTCTCAATTTGGTGTTTGTCCCATTTTGTGAAGTCTTGGTTGGTGAGCGGACCCCAGACCTCACAACCATAAAGGGCAATGGGCTCTATGACTGATTCAAGTATTTTTAGCCAAATCCTAATTGGTATGTTGAAATTTATGTTTCTTTTGATGGCATAGAATGCCCTTCTTGCCTTGTCTCTCAGATCGTTCACACCTTTGTGGAAGTTACCTGTGGCGCTGATGTTTAGGCCAAGGTATGTATAGTTTTTTGTGTGCTCTAGGGCAACAGTGTCTAGATGGAATTTGTATTTGTGGTCCTGGTGACTGGACCTTTTTGGAACACCATTATTTTGGTCTTACTGAGATTTACTGTCAGGGCCCAGGTCTGACAGAATCTGTGCATAAGATCTAGGTGCTGCTGTAGGCCCTCCTTGGTTGGTGACAGAAGCACCAGATCATCAGCAAACAGCAGACATTTGACTTCGGATTCTAGCAGGGGAGGCCGGGTGCTGCAGACTTTTCTAGTGCCCGCGCCAGTTCGTTGATATATATGTTGAAGAGGGTGGGGCTTAAGCTGCATCCCTGTCTAACCCCACGACCCTGTGTGAAGAAATGTGTGTGTTTTTGCCAATTTTAACCGCACACTTGTTGTTTGTGTACATGGATTTTATAATGTCGTATGTTTCCCCCAACACCACTTTTCCATCAGTTTGTATAGCAGACCCTCATGCCAAATTGAGTCGAAGGCTTTTTGAAATCAACAAAGCATGAGAAGACTTTGCCTTTGTTTTGGTTTTTGTTTGGTTGTCAATTAAGGTGTCTTGGGGTGAATACATGGTCTGTTGTACGGTAATTTGGTAAAAGCCAATTTGACATTTGCTCAGTACATTGTTTTCATTGAGGAAATGTACGAGTCTGCTGTTAATAATAATGCAGAGGATTTTCCTAAGGTTACTGTTGACACATATTCCACGGTAGTTATTGGGGTCAAATTTGTCTCCACTTTTGTGGATTGGGGTGATCAGTCCTTGGTTCCAAATATTGGGGTAGATGCCAGAGCTAAGTATGATGTTAAAGAGTTTTAGTATAGCCAATTGGAATTTGTTGTCTGTATATTTGATCATTTCTCTCTCTGTTTTCTCTCTATATCTCTTTCTGTTTTCTCTCTATATCTCTTTCTGTTTTCTCTCTATCTCTCTCTCTCTCTGTTTTCTCTCTGTCTGTCTCTCTCTCTGTCTCTCTCTCTCTCTATCTATCTTCTCTCTCTCTCTCTCTCTCTCTCTCTCTCTGTCTCTCTCTGTATCTCTCTCTCTTTGTTTTCTCTCTATATCTCTTTCTGTTTTCTCTATATCTCTTTCTGTTTTCTCTCTCTCTCTCTCTCTGTTTTTTCTCTCTCTCTCTCTCTCTCTCTCTCTCTCTCTCTCTCTCTCTCTCTCTCTCTCTCTGTCTCTCTCTGTCTCTCTCTCTGTCTCTCTCTGTCTCTCTCTCTCTCTCTGCTCTATCTCTCTCTCTTCCTGTTTTCTGTCTCTCTCTCTATCTCTCTCTCTGTTTTCTCTCTATATCTCTTTCT
>NW_026288921.1:0-13834 GCF_023373465.1 Oncorhynchus keta | reverse complement strand
GCCTTCGATACTGTGAACCATCAGATCCTCCTCTCCACCCTCTCCGAGTTGGGCATCTCCCGGCGCGGCCCACGCTTGGATTGCGTCCTACCTGACAGGTCGCTCCTACCAGGTGGCGTGGCGAGAATCTGTCTCCTCACCACGTTGGCGTGATCCTGACAACACCCTGTCGCTCTCAACTAACATCAAGGCGGTGTCCCGCTCCTGTAGGTTCATGCTTTCTACAACATCCGCAGAGTACGACCCTGCTGCTCACACAGGAAGCGGCGCAGGTCCTAATCCAGGCACTTGTCATCTCCCCGTCTGGATTACTGCAACCGCTGTTGGCTGGGCTCCCTGCCTGTGCCATTAAACCCCTACAACTCATCCAGAACGCCGCAGCCCGTCTGGTGTTCAACCTTCCCAAGTTCTCTCACGTCACCCCGCTCCTCCGCTCTCTCCACTGGCTTCAGTTGAAGCTCGTATCCGCTACAAGACCATGGTGCTTGCCTACGGAGCTGTGAGGGGAACGGCACTCAGTACCTCCAGGCTCTGATCAGGCCCTACACCCAAACAAGGGCACTGCGTTCATCCACCTCTGGCCTGCTCGCCTCCCTACCACTGAGGAAGTACAGTTCCCGCCAGCCCAGTCAAACTGTTCGCTGGATTTAGATGATCATTGCAAGTGGCTGTTCCACTGGATGTCATAAGGTGTATGCACTATTCTGTGTGCTCTATAGAGCGCCTGCTGAAGACTTAAAGGTAAATGTAAATGTAATTACACTGATTTCAAAACTTGATCCTCCAGAAAGTGGAGAGGAAAACAATTATGCAGCTCCACTACACGATACATTTCATAAAAAGCCACGTTCGACAGTATTACCAACAGACTGACCAGCTCAAATAGACAGAAGCTCCTCCATATGGCAGACCACCTGAAATCCTCTCTCGGCATGTCCAGCCCACTCATCTCAGCCAATCACGGCTAGTTGGAAGGTTGCTGCCTTTTCTGTGGCTTAACCAATAAGGCTCGTAATTTATCAATTGTATTTGTATTTACAGGCGGCATACATGGTTGTTATTAAGGCAAATGAAAGTTCACATGTTCCAGAAGGCATTTCTGCCCAAAAACGATTTGATTAAAAACACATTTTTATTAAATGGCTCTCCTGTGAAGTTGTGACTTGCGACACACGCCTAGTTTCCTGAAATGGGTCACAATTGACAACAGACTTTCAACACGCTTATTGGGAAGGACACTCAACATGCACATCACTTACACAAATGACTGATGATTGGCTGAGATAAATTGATGATAAAAAGATTGTGGGTCTGTTTTGTTAGACTTCAGTGCAGCTTCTCCTATTATCGATCATAGTCTGCTGCAGGAAAAACGTATGTGTTATGGCTTTAAACCCCTGCTAAATTGTGGATAAAGAGTTATTTCCTAACAGAACACAGAGGGTGTTCTTAATGGAAGCTTCTCTGACATTATTCAGGTAGAATCAGGAATTTCAGGGCAACTATCTAGGCCGCTTACATGCTACTGGCTTTGAGTAAAGCCATTGTGTCTATGTATGCGGATGACCCAACACTATACAGGCCGGGGCTAACTGCAGCGACTAAAATGACTGCAGAAGTCTGGGTAATAAAGTGCCTCTAGGCTCTTTAATGTCACTTATCAACAAGGCAGTCCTACAGGCTCTAGTTTCTACCTTCTAACAACATCATCAACAAGGCAAACCTACAGGTCTAGTTTCACTCTTCTTAACAATACTATCAACAAGGGCAGGTCCTACAGGCCCTAGTTTCTACCTTCTTAACAACACTATCAACAAGGCAGGGATCCTACAGGCTCTAGTTTCTACCTTCTTAACAACACTATCAACAAGGCAGGTCCTACAGGCTCTAGTTTCTACCTTCTAACAACACTATCAACAAGGCAGGTCCTACAGGCCCTAGTTTCTACCTTCTTAACAACACTATCAACAAGGCAGGTCCTACAGGCTCTAGTTTCTACCTTCTTAACAACACTATCAACAAGGCAGGTCCTACAGGCCCTAGTTTCTACCTTCTTAACAACACTATCAACAAGGCAGGTCCTACAGGCTCTAGTTTCTACCTTCTTAACAACACTATCAACAAGGCAGGTCCTACAGGCCCTAGTTTCTACCTTCTTAACAACACTATCAACAAGGCAGGTCCTACAGGCTCTAGTTTCTACCTTCTTAACAACACTATCAACAAGGCAGGTCCTCAGGCTCTAACCTTCTTAACAACACTATCAACAAGGCAGGTCCTACAGGCCCTAGTTTCTACCTTCTTTAACACTATCAACAAGGCAGGTCCTGACAGGCTCTAGTTTCTACCTTCTTAACAACACTATCAACAAGGCAGGTCCTACAGGCTCTAGTTTCTACCTTCTTAACAACACTATCAACAAGGCAGGTCCTACAGGCCCTAGTTTCTACCTTCTTAACAACACTATCAACAAGGCAGGTCCTACAGGCTCTAGTTTCTACCTTCTTAACAACACTATCAACAAGGCAGGTCCTACAGGCTCTAGTTTCTACCTTCTTAACAACACTATCAACAAGGCAGGTCCTACAGGCTCTAGTTTCTACCTTCTTAGCAACACTATCAACAAGGCAGGTCCTACAGGCCCTAGTTTCTACCTTCTAACAACACTATCAACAAGGCAGGTCCTACAGGCTCTAGTTTCTACCTTCTTAACAACACTATCAACAAGGCAGGTCCTACAGGCTCTAGTTTCTACCTTCTTAACAACACTATCAACAAGGCAGGTCCTACAGGCCCTAGTTTCTACCTTCTTAACAACACTATCAACAAGGCAGGTCCTACAGGCTCTAGTTTCTACCTTCTTAACAACACTATCAACAAGGCAGGTCCTACAGGCCCTAGTTTCTACCTTCTTAACAACACTATCAACAAGGCAGGTCCTACAGGCCCTAGTTTCTACCTTCTTAACAACACTATCAACAAGGCAGGTCCTACAGGCCTAGTTTCTACCTTCTTAACAACACTATCAACAAGGCAGGTCCTACAGGCTCTAGTTTCTACCTTCTTAACAACACTATCAACAAGGCAGGTCCTACAGGCTCTGGTTTCTACCTTCTTAGCAACACTATCAACAAGGCAGGTCCTACAGGCCCTAGTTTCTACCTTCTTAACAACACTATCAACAAGGCAGGTCCTACAGGCTCTAGTTTCTACCTTCTTAACAACACTATCAACAAGGCAGGTCCTACAGGCTCTAGTTTCTACCTTCTTAACAACACTATCAACAAGGCAGGTCCTACAGGCCCTAGTTTCTACCTTCTTAACAACACTATCAACAAGGCAGGTCCTACAGGCTCTAGTTTCTACCTTCTTAACAACACTATCAACAAGGCAGGTCCTACAGGCTCTAGTTTCTACCTTCTTAACAACACTATCAACAAGGCAGGTCCTACAGGCTCTAGTTTTGTCTCACCTGAACTACTGTTCAGTCGTGTGGTCAGGTTACACAAAGAGGGACTTAGGAAAATTGCAATTCGCTCAAAACATGGCAGCACGGCTGGTCCTTGGATACACACAGAGAACAAACAATAAGATGCATGTCAATCTCTCCTGGCTGAAAGTGGAGGAGAGATTGACTTCATCACTACATGTATTTGTGAGAGGTATTGATATGTTGAAAGCACCAAGCTGTCTGTTTAAACGACTAGCACACAGCTCAGACACCCAAGGAAAAACTTTTAGTCTTGAAATCTTTGGTTGTTTACTACACTACTCACTCTGTGAATCCTTAAAGAGATGGGTGGGGCTAAGGCTTAATAAGAGGGTGTGAACGATGCTGATTGGGTGGGGCTAAGGCTTAGTAAGAGGGTGTGAACGATGCTGATTGGGTGGGCTAAGGCTTAATAAGAGGGTGTGAACGATGCTGATTGGGTGGGGCTAAGGCTTAGTAAGAGGGTGTGAACGATGCTGATTGGGTGGGGCTAAGGCTTAATAAGAGGGTGTGAACGATGCTGATTGGGTGCAGACAAATTAGAGCTCTCCAAGTACACTACCGTTCAAAAGTTTGGGGTCACCTAGAAATGTCCTTGTTTTTAAACAAAATGAAACATTTTGTCCATTAAAATAACATCAAATTGATCAGAAACACAGTGTAGACATTGTTAATGTTGTAAATTACTATTGTAGGTGGAAACGGCTGATTTTTAATGGAATATCTACATAGGTGTACAGAGGCCCATTATCAGCAACCATCACTCCTGTGTTCAAATGGCACGTTGTGTTAGCTAATCCAAGTTGATCATTTTAAAAGGCTAATTGATCATTAGAAAACCCTTTTGCAAATATGTTAGCACAGTTGAAAACTGCTGTCCTGATTAAATAAGCAATAAACCTGGCCATCTTTAGACTAGTTGAGTATCTGGAGCATCAACATTTGTGGGTTTGATTACAGGCTCAAAATGGCCAGAAAGTACTTTCTTCAGAAACTCGTCAGTCTGTTCTTCTTCCTTGTGAGAAATTACCAAGAAACTGAAGATCTGGTAGAACCCTCTGAACATGTGACACAGTGTGTAATCAACCCATTATGACGACTCCAGAACCCTGAGAACATGTGACACGGTGTGTAACCAACCCATTATGACGACTCCAGAACCCTCAGAACATGTGACACAGTGTGTAATCAACCCATTATGAAGACTCCAGAACCCTCAGAACATGTGACACAGTGTGTAATCAACCCATTATGACGACTCCAGAACCCTGAGAACATGTGACACGATGTGCAACTAACCCAATTATGACGACTCCAGAACCCTCAGAACATGTGACACAGTGTAATCAACCCATTATGAAGACTCCAGGACCCTCAGAACATGTGACACAGTGTGTAATCAACTCCATTATGACGACCCAGAACCCTGAGAACATGTGGACACGATGTGTAACTAACCCACTATGACGACTCCAGGACCCTGAGAACATGTGGACACGGTAACCAACTCCATTATGAAGACTCCAGGACCCTCAGAACATGTGACACAGTGTGTAACCAACCCATTATAAAAGACTCCAGAACCTCAGAACATGTGACACAGTGTAATCAACCCATTATGAAGACTCCAGAACCCTCAGAACATGTGATACCGTGTGTAATCAACCCATTATGACGACTCCAGAACCCTCAGAACATGTGACACAGTGTAATCAACCCATTATGAAGACTCCAGAACCCTCAGAACATGTGACACAGTGTGTAATCAACCCATTATGAAGACTCCAGAACCCTCAGAACATGTGACACAGTAAAACCAACCCATTATGAAGACTCCAGAACCCTCAGAACATGTGATACCGTGTGTAATCAACCCATTAAGAAGACTCCAGAACCCTCAGTGTGTTTGAGGATCCACACAGTGTAATCATAATGAACCCCTCTATGTAAATGCTGAAGCTGTCCTAGTTAGTTCTATTCTCTCTGTGTTGATGCAGTAAAGAGAAAACCCTACAGCAGGATTAAAGACTTCACATTCAGTTTCCTAAAATATCAGCACCTTGTATCAGACACACCTCTATCTTCTCTCTTTCTCTAGCTCATTTCTCTTCTGTCCTCTTCCCACTCTCACTTCTCTCATTTCTCTTTCTTGTCCTCTCTTTGCTCTCTCTCTCCTATTTCTCTCTTTCTTGTCCTTCTTTCACTTCACTCTTCTATTTCTTCTGTCCTCTCTTTTTCCCACTCTCTCTCTCTCTCTCTCTAGCTAATTTCTGTCCCTCTCTTTCCTCTTTCTCCTCTCTCCTTCCTCCTTAGGTTACTGTGCGTGGGCGTGGAATACCTCTCTCTACCCCCACCAGGCCCCCTGCACCAATCACAGAGCCCTCATATTCCACTGCATGGTGGAGAGTTGTGCTGGAGCAGTGAGGTTGGGGCCGTCTGTCTTCCTTCCTCCTCTCTCCTCCCCTCCTGTCCACTCCTTTCCCTCATCACCCTCATCTCTCCTCTCCTCCTCCTGTCCACTCTTTCCTCTCCTCGCCCTTATCTCTCCCTCTCCTCCCCTCCTTTCCTCTCATCGCCCTCCTCTCTCCTCTCCTCCCCTACTGTCCACTCCTTTCCTCTTTCTCTCCTCCTCTCTCCTCTCCTCCCCTACTGTCCACTCCTTTCCTCTCATCACCCTCCTCTCTCCTCTCCTCCCTACTGTCCACTCCTGTCCTCTCATCACCCTCCTCTTCTCCTTCCTCCTCCTCCTCCACTCCTTTCCTCTCATCACCTCATCTCTCCTCTCCTCTCTCCCCTCCTCTCCACTCCTTTCCCCTCATCACCCTCATCTCTCCTTCCTCCCCTCCTTTCCTCTCATCACCCTCCTCTCTCCTCTCCTCCCCTCCTGTCCACTCCTTACCTCTTCCTCTCCTCTCTCTCTCCTCTCCTCCCTCCTGTCCACTCCTTTCCTCTCATCACCCTCTACTCTCCTCTCCTCCCCTCCTGTCCACTCCTTTACCTCTTCCCTCTCCTCCTCTCTCCTCTCCTCCCCTCTCTGTCCACTCCTTTCCTCTCATCACCCTCAACTCTCCTTCCTCCCTCCCTCCTTTCCTCTCCTCGCCCTCCTCTCTCTCCCCTTCCTCCCTCCTCTCTCCGTCCCTCGCTCTCCTCCTCTCTCTCTCCTCTCCTCCTCTCCTCCTCTCTTCCTCTCCTCCCCTCCTGTCCACTCCTTTCCTCTCATCGCCCTCCACTCTCCTTCCTCCCCTCCACTCCTTTCCTCTCATCGCTCCTCCTCTCCTTCCTCCTCCTCTCTCCGTCCTCGCCTCCTCTCTCCTCTCCATCCTCTCCTCCTCTCTCCTCCTCCTCTCCTCCTGTCCACTCCTTTCCTCTCATCGCCCCTCCTCTCTCCTTCCTCCTCCTGTCCACTCCTTTCCTCTCCTCGCCCTCCTCTCTCTCCCTTCCTCCCCTCCTCTCTCCGTCCTCGCCTCTCTCCTCTCCCTCTCTCCCCTTCCTCTCCTCCTCTCTCCTCCTCTCCTCCTGTCCACTCTTTCCTCTCATCGCCCTCCTCTCTCCTTCCTCCTCCTGTCCACTCCTCTCCTCTCCTCGCCCTCCTCTCTCTCCTCTCCTCCTCCTGTCCACTCCTTCTCATCAAGACTCCTTCCTCCCCTCCTCTCCACCTCCTTTCCCCTCATCACCCTCATCTCCTTCCTCCCTCCTTCCTCCTCATCACCCTCCCTCCTCCTCCCCTCCCGTCCACTCCTTCCTCAACTCTCCTTTCCTCTCCTCTCTCCCCTCCCGTCCACTCTTCCTCTTCCTCTCCTCCTCTCCTCACCTCCCCTCCTTCCACTCCCCTCCTTCCTTTCCTCATCTCCTCCTCTCTCTCCTCCCCTCCCGTCCACTCCTCTCCCCTCTCCCTCCCTCTCCTCCCTCCCCTCCTCCACTCCCCTCCTCATCACCCCCTCCTTCCTCCTCCACTCCCTTCCTCCTCCCTCTCCCCTCTCCCCGCCTCCCCCTCTCTCCTCCTCCCTCCCTCCCTTTTCCTCTCATCCCTCCGTTCCAACTCTCCTTCCTCCCCTCCTCCTCCCTTTCCCCTCCTTCCACTCCTTTCCTCCTCTTACCCTCAACTCTCCTCTTCCTCCCTCCCCTCTTTCCCTCCTCCTCTCCTCTCCTCTCCCCTCCTCCCCTCCTCTCTCCTCCTCCCCTCCTCTCTCTCCTCTCCCTTCCCTCCTTCCTCCTCTCTCCTCCTTCCCTCCTCTCCTCCCTTCCTCCTCTCCTCTCCTCCCTTTCCTCTCCTCCTTCCTCCCTCCACTCCTTTCCCTCTCCCTCCCTCTCCTTCCTCCCCTCCTCCTCTTCCACTCATTTCCTCTGATGGGTTCCGTTCTATAATTCATGACAGTCATAGTGTTAAGAGCGTATCTTCCTCCACTCAGTCCTTCTGTTTTAGAGAGAGAGAGAGTGTCCTGCATGGTCCAACCTCCAAACCTCTACTGGTCAGAAAGAGGGACTAGTTATCTAGTTAATCAGGTGGGCTGATACAGTATTGTATCTCAGTAGAGAGATGAAGGGACTGTAGTAGATCAGTAATGAAGAGGAACTGTACATTCTGAAGGGACAACAGGTAGACTGAAGGAGAAAGAGATAAAGACCATTTGTACATTATTGAAACACTGTATATATAATATGACATTTGTACGTCTTTATTGTTTTGAAACTTCTGTATGTGTAATGTTTACTGTTAATTTTTATTGTTTATTTCACTTTTTGTATATTATCTACCTCACTCTGCTTGCTTTGGCAATGTTAACACATGTTTCCCATGCCAATAAAGCCCTTGAATTGAATTGAGAGAGACAGAGAGAGAGACAGAGACAGAGACAGAGAGAGAGAGAGAGAGAGAGAGAGAGAGAGAGAGAGAGAGAGAGAGAGAGAGAGAGAGAGAGAGAGAGAGAGAGAGAGAGAGAGAGAGACCACAAATACAAACTCCATCTAGACACCGTTGCCCTAGAACACACAGTAAAAACGATACATACCTTGGCCTAAACATCAGCACCACAGGTAAGTTCCAGAAAGTTGTGAACGTTGAGAGACAAGGCAAGAAGGGCCTTCATGCCATCAAAAGGAACATAAAATTCAACATATCAATTAGGATCTGACTAAAATACTTGAATCAGTTATAAAGCCCATTGCCCTTTATGGTTGTGAGGTTCAGTCCGCTCATACTGCTAAGATCCACAAATGGGACAACACCAAATTGAGACTCTGCATGCAGAATTTACAAAATGTCCTCCGTGTACAACGTAGAACACCAAATAATGCCGAGCAGAATTAGTCTGATACCCGCTAATTATCACAATCCAAAAAGAGACGTTAAATTCTACAACGACCTAAAAGCAAGCGATTCCCAAACCTTCCATAACAAAGCCATCACCTACAGAGAGAGATGAACCTGAGAAGAGTCCTATGGGCAGTTGATCCTGGGGCTCTGTTCCCAAACACACCCCACAGAGCCCCAGGACAGCAGCACAATTAGACCCAACCAAATCATGAGAAAACAAAAGATAATTACTTGACACATTGGAAAGAATTAACGAAAAACAGAGAGCAAACTAGAATCCTATTTGGCCCTAAACAGAGAGTACACAGCGAAGAGAATACCTGACCACTGTGACTGACCCTAAACAGAGAGTACAGTGGTAGAATACCTGACCACTGTGACTGACCCTAAACAGAGAGGGACACAGTGACAGAATACCTGACCACTGTGACTGACCCAAACTTAAGGAGCTTTGACTATGTACAGACTCAGTGAGCATAGCCTTGCTATTGAGAAAGGCCGCCTTGGGCAGACATGGCTCTCAAGAGAAGACAGGCTATGTGCTCACTGCCCACAAAATGAGATGGAAACTGAGCTGCACTTCCTAACCTCCTGCCTAATGTATGACATATTAGAGAGACATATTTCAGATTACACAGATCCACAAAGAATCTGAAAACAAATCCAATTTTGATAAACTCCCATGAACTCTATTGGGTGAACACTGGTGGAATCACAGCAGCAAAGATTTGTGACCTGTTGCCACAACAAAAGGGCAACCAGTGAAGAACAAACACCATTGTAACATAACCCATATTTATAAGCTTAAATGCAGAAAAGTGGTAATTCACTACAATGGCCATTGCACCATTGCACCTATTCTTCCCACCACACACAGAAGGCATAGAGAGAATGTAGCCTAAACAACGTAGCGAGGAAAACGAGACGGAGAGGGGTAGCGGCCAGAGGAAGCTCTACCTCGATTGATAGTAGTAAGTCTTGAAAGTATGACGAACTACTAAAAACAACAGTGATTTGGTCAGACGGCTTCTGCAGCGTGGCAGCTGTAGCAACCCAACGATCATGGGACACCCGCTGGCCAAGGCAGGGGAGCTTGGCTCGTTGGGGAGCACAGAGAACTTTACATGGTTGTCTGGTATCTCTGTCCCTTTGTCTCACTGAGACAGAGAGTCAGAACAGAGGAGTGAAGAGGGGTATCTCTGTCCCTTTGTCTCACTGAGACAGAGAGTCAGGAACAGAGTGAAGAGGGGGCATCTCTGTCCCTTTGTCTCACTGGAGACAGAGAGTCAGAACAGAGTGAAGAGGGGGCATCTCTGTCCCTTTGTCTCACTGAGACAGAGTGTCAGAACAGAGGAGTGAAGAGGGGGCATCTCTGTCCCTTTGTCTCACTGAGACAGAGAGTCAGAACAGAGTGAAGAGGGGGCATCTCTGTCCCTTTGTCTCACTGGAGACAGAGAGTCAGAACAGAGTGAAGAGGGGGCATCTCTGTCCCTTTGTCTCACTGAGACAGAGAGTCAGAACAGAGGAGTGAAGAGGGGTATCTCTGTCCCTTTGTCTCACTGAGACAGAGAGTCAGAACAGAGTGAAGAGGGGGCATCTCTGTCCCTTTGTCTCACTGGAGACAGAGAGTCAGAACAGAGTGAAGAGGGGGCATCTCTGTCCCTTTGTCTCACTGAGACAGAGAGTCAGAACAGAGGAGTGAAGAGGGGGTATCTCTGTCCCTTTGTCTCACTGAGACAGAGTGTCAGAACAGAGGAGTGAAGAGGGGGCATCTCTGTCCCTTTGTCTCACTGAGACAGAGTGTCAGAACAGAGGAGTGAAGAGGGGGCATCTCTGTCCCTTTGTCTCACTGAGACAGAGAGTCAGAACAGAGTGAAGAGGGGGTATCTCTGTCCCTTTGTCTCACTGAGACAGAGAGTCAGAACAGAGGAGTGAAGAGGGGTATCTCTGTCCCTTTGTCTCACTGAGACAGAGAGTCAGAACAGAGGTGTGAAGAGGGGCATCTCTGTCCCTTTGTCTCACTGAGACATAGAGTCAGAACAGAGTGAAGAGGGGGCATCTCTGTCCCTTTGTCTCACTGAGACATAGAGTCAGAACAGAGGAGTGAAGAGGGGTATCTCTGTCCCTTTGTCCCACTGAGACAGAGTGTCAGAACAGAGGAGTGAAGAGGGGGTATCTCTGTCCCTTTGTCTCACTGAGACAGAGTGTCAGAACAGAGGAGTGAAGAGGGGGTATCTCTGTCCCTTTGTCCCACTGAGACAGAGTGTCAGAACAGAGGAGTGAAGAGGGGGTATCTCTGTCCCTTTGTCCCACTGAGACAGAGAGTCAGAACAGAGGAGTGAAGAGGGGGCATCTCTGTCCCTTTGTCCCACTGAGACAGAGAGTCAGAACAGAGGAGTGAAGAGGGGGCATCTCTGTCCCTTTGTCTCACTGAGACAGAGAGTCAGAACAGAGGAGTGAAGAGGGGGCATCTCTGTCCCTTTGTCTCACTGAGACAGAGTGTCAGGAACAGAGTGAAGAGGGGGCATCTCTGTCCCTTTGTCTCACTGAGACAGAGAGTCAGAACAGAGATGTGAAGAGGGGGTATCTCTGTCCCTTTGTCTCACTGAGACAGAGAGTCAGAACAGAGGAGTGAAGAGGGGTATCTCTGTCCCTTTGTCTCACTGAGACAGAGAGTCAGAACAGAGGAGTGAAGAGGGGGCATCCCTGTCCCTTTGTCTCACTGAGACAGAGAGTCAGAACAGAGTGAAGAGGGGTATCTCTGTCCCTTTGTCTCACTGAGACAGAGAGTCAGAACAGAGGAGTGAAGAGGGGGTATCTCTGTCCCTTTGTCTCACTGAGACAGAGAGTCAGAACAGAGGAGTGAAGAGGGGGCATCTCTGTCCCTTTGTCTCACTGAGACAGAGAGTCAGAACAGAGTGAAGAGGGGGTATCTCTGTCCCTTTGTCTCACTGAGACAGAGAGTCAGAACAGAGGAGTGAAGAGGGGGTATCTCTGTCCCTTTGTCTCACTGAGACAGAGAGTCAGAACAGAGGTGTGAAGAGGGGGTATCTCTGTCCCTTTGTCTCACTGAGACAGAGAGTCAGAACAGAGGTGTGAAGAGGGGGCATCTCTGTCCCTTTGTCTCACTGAGACAGAGAGTCAGAACAGAGGTGTGAAGAGGGGGTATCTCTGTCCCTTTGTCTCACTGAGACAGAGAGTCAGAACAGAGGTGTGAAGAGGGGGTATCTCTGTCTCTCTGTCCCTTTGTCTCACATGACACAATTGCACTTCTACATACAGGGTTGTTCTAGGGTAAGATTTCCCATACTGCACTTCTACATACAGGGTTGTTCTAGGGTAAGATTTCCCATACTGCACTTCTACATACAGGGTTGTTCTAGGATAAGATTTCCCATACTGCACTTCTACATACAGGGTTGTTCTAGGATAAGGTTTCCCATACTGCACTTCTACACACAGGGTTGTTCTAGGGTAAGAATTCCCATACTGCACTTCTACACACAGGGTTGTTCTAGGGTAAGAATTCCCATACTGCACTTCTACACACAGGGTTGTTCTAGGGTAAGAATTCCCATACTGCACTTCTACATACAGGTTGTTCTAGATAATATTTCCCATACTGCACTTCTACACAGGGTTAATTTAGGCAAGATTTCCCATACTGCACTTCACATACAGGTTGTTCTAGGGTAAGATTTCATACTGCACTTCTACATACAGGGTTGTTCTAGGATAAGGTTTCCCATACTGCACTTCTACATACAGGGTTGTTCTAGGGATAAGATTTCCCCATACTGCACTTCTACATACAGGGTTGTTCTAGGGTAAGATTTCCCATACTGCACTTCTACACACAGGGTTGTTCTAGGGTAAGATTTACACTGCACTTCTACATACAGGGTTGTTCTAGGATAAAGACCCCATACTGCACTTCTACATACAGGGTTGTTCTAGGGTAAGATTTCCCATACTGCACTTCTACATACAGGGGTTGTTCTAGGGTAAGATTTGCTACCGCACTTCTACATACAGGGCTGTTCTAGGGCAAGATTTCCCCATACTGCACTTCTGCCAGGGTTGTTCTAGGGTAAGATTTCCCATACTGCACTTACATACAGGGTTGTTCTAGGATAAGATTTCCATACTGCACTTCTCTACATACAGGGTTGTTCTAGGATAAGGTTTCCATACGTACCCCCTCTACACACAGGGTTGTTCTAGGCAAGAATTCTCATACTGCACTTCTCTACACACAGGGCTGTTCTAGGGTAAGAATTCCATACTGCACTTCTACACACAGGGTTGTTCTAGGCAAGAATTCTATACTGCACTTCCTACATACAGGGCTGTTCTAGGATACTTCCCATACTGCACTTCTACACACAGGGCTGTTCTAGGGTAAGATTTCATACCGCACTTCTACATACAGGGTTGTTCTAGGTAAGATTTCCCATACTGCACTTCTACATACAGGGTTGTTCTAGGATAAGGTTTCCCATACTGCACTTCTACATACAGGGTTGTTCTAGGATAAGATTTCCCATACTGCACTCTCTACATACAGGGTTGTTCTAGGGTAAGATTTCCCATACTGCACTTCTACACACAGGGTTGTTCTAGGGGTAAGATTTCCCATACTGCACTTCTACATACAGGGTTGTTCTAGGATAAGATTTCCCATACTGCACTTCTACATACAGGGTTGTTCTAGGTAAGATTTCCCATACTGCACTTCTACACACAGGGTTGTTCTAGGGTAAGATTTCCCATACTGCACTTCTACATACAGGGTTGTTCTAGGTAAGATTTCCCATACTGCACTTCTACATACAGGGTTGTTCTAGGGTAAGATTTCCATACTGCACTTCTACATACTAGGGCTGTTCTAGGGTAAGGTTTCCCATACTGCACTTCGTCGGTCAGCACCACAGTCACAGATCACTCATATCTAAACCAATACAGTCGGTCAGCACCACAGTCACAGATCACTCATATCTAAACCAATACAGTCGGGTCAGCGCCACAGT
>NW_026288920.1:12500-17257 GCF_023373465.1 Oncorhynchus keta | reverse complement strand
CTCAGACAGTCTGAGCAGCAGTCTGGAAGGCAGGCAGGATTGTGTGTGTCTCAAATGGAACCATATTACCTATGGGCTCTGGTAAAAGGTAGGGAGGGAACTATCAGGGCCCTCAGCCCTCAGCCCATACATTTCCAGTATTGCAGCAACAGCATCAATACTACTGTAGGTTTCCGTTTGTAAGTCTGGCCAATAACCTCACCGTGCCAAGACGCAGCTGCAAATTGAATCATCAAAATGAAATGAAAATAAACCTTGAAGCAGCTGGGCCAGAGTTGTAACATAGTAACTGCCACAAGCTGCCACACATCATGCAGCAGAACTCAAGTAGTTCACCATATAAGGAAAAGCATTCCATACTTCTACACATTTCTGGATAACTTTATTGGGAAGGTGAGTTCTGCGGGAACAGTGACGGAGCATTAGGCACAGTAATGTGAGGAGAGGCTGAGGCCTGAGGCCTGAGGCTTGTCAGAGACCCTATGGATAAGAGGCTGAGGCCTGAGGCCTGAGGCCTGTCAGAGACCCTATGGATAAGAGGCTGAGGCCTGAGGCCTGAGGCCTGTCAGAGACCCTATGGATAAGAGGCTGAGGCCTGAGGCCTGTCAGAGACCCTATGGATAAGAGGCTGAGGCCTGAGGCCTGAGGCCTGTCAGAGACCCTATGGATAAGAGGCTGAGGCCTGAGGCCTGAGGCCTGTCAGAGACCCTATGGGGGAGAGGCTGAGGCCTGAGGCCTGTCAGTGACCCTATGGAGGAGAGGCTGAGGCCTGAGGCCTGTCAGTGACCCTATGGAGGAGAGGCTGAGGCCTGAGGCCTGTCAGTGACCCTATGGAGGAGAGGCTGAGGCCTGAGGCCTGTCAGTGACCCTATGGAGGAGAGGCTGAGGCCTGAGGCCTGTCAGTGACCCTATGGGGGAGAGGCTGAGGCCTGAGGCCTGTCAGAGACCCTATGGATGAGAGGCTGAGGCCTGAGGCCTGTCAGTGACCCTATGGAGGAGAGGCTGAGGCCTGAGGCCTGTCAGTGACCCTATGGATGAGAGGCTGAGGCCTGAGGCCTGTCAGTGACCCTATGGATGAGAGGCTGAGGCCTGAGGCCTGTCAGTGACCCTATGGAGGAGAGGCTGAGGCCTGAGGCCTGTCAGTGACCCTATGGATGAGGCTGAGGCCTGTCAGTGACCCTATGGATGAGGCTGAGGCCTGTCAGTGACCCTATGGATGAGGCTGAGGCCTGTCAGTGACCCTATAGAGGAGGCTGAGGCCTGTCAGTGACCCTATGGAGGAGAGGCTGAGGCCTGAGGCCTGTCAGTGACCCTATGGATGAGGCTGAGGCCTGTCAGTGACCCTATAGAGGAGGCTGAGGCCTGTCAGAGACCCTATAGAGGAGGCTGAGGCCTGTCAGTGACCCTATGGATGAGGCTGAGGCCTGTCAGTGACCCTATGGATGAGGCTGAGGCCTGTCAGTGACCCTATGGATGAGGCTGAGGCCTGTCAGTGACCCTATAGAGGAGGCTGAGGCCTGTCAGTGACCCTATGGAGGAGAGGCTGAGGCCTGAGGCCTGTCAGTGACCCTATGGATGAGGCTGAGGCCTGTCAGTGACCCTATGGATGAGGCTGAGGCCTGTCAGTGACCCTATAGAGGAGGCTGAGGCCTGTCAGAGACCCTATAGAGGAGGCTGAGGCCTGTCAGTGACCCTATGGAGGAGAGGCTGAGGCCTGAGGCCTGTCAGTGACCCTATGGGGGAGAGGCTGAGGCCTGTCAGTGACCCTATGGGGGAGAGGCTGAGGCCTGTCAGTAGCCCTATAGATGAGAGGCTGAGGCCTGTCAGAGACCCTATGGATGAGGCTGAGGCCTGTCAGTGACCCTATGGAGGAGAGGCTGAGGCCTGAGGCCTGTCAGTGACCCTATGGAGGAGAGGCTGAGGCCTGAGGCCTGTCAGTGACCCTATGGATGAGGCTGAGGCCTGTCAGTGACCCTATGGAGGGGAGGCTGAGGCCTGAGGCCTGTCAGTGACCCTATGGATGAGGCTGAGGCCTGTCAGTGACCCTATGGATGAGGCTGAGGCCTGTCAGTGACCCTATAGAGGAGGCTGAGGCCTGTCAGAGACCCTATAGAGGAGGCTGAGGCCTGTCAGTGACCCTATGGAGGAGAGGCTGAGGCCTGAGGCCTGTCAGTGACCCTATGGATGAGGCTGAGGCCTGTCAGTGACCCTATAGAGGAGGCTGAGGCCTGTCAGAGACCCTATAGAGGAGGCTGAGGCCTGTCAGTGACCCTATGGAGGAGAGGCTGAGGCCTGAGGCCTGTCAGTGACCCTATGGGGGAGAGGCTGAGGCCTGTCAGTGACCCTATGGGGGAGAGGCTGAGGCCTGTCAGTAGCCCTATAGATGAGAGGCTGAGGCCTGTCAGAGACCCTATGGATGAGGCTGAGGCCTGTCAGTGACCCTATGGAGGAGAGGCTGAGGCCTGAGGCCTGTCAGTGACCCTATGGAGGAGAGGCTGAGGCCTGAGGCCTGTCAGTGACCCTATGGGGGAGAGGCTGAGGCCTGTCAGTGACCCTATGGGGGAGAGGCTGAGGCCTGTCAGTAGCCCTATAGATGAGAGGCTGAGGCCTGTCAGAGACCCTATGGATGAGGCTGAGGCCTGTCAGTGACCCTATGGAGGAGAGGCTGAGGCCTGAGGCCTGTCAGTGACCCTATGGAGGAGAGGCTGAGGCCTGAGGCCTGTCAGTGACCCTATGGATGAGGCTGAGGCCTGTCAGTGACCCTATGGAGGGGAGGCTGAGGCCTGAGGCCTGTCAGTGACCCTATGGATGAGGCTGAGGCCTGTCAGTGACCCTATGGATGAGGCTGAGGCCTGTCAGTGACCCTATAGAGGAGGCTGAGGCCTGTCAGAGACCCTATAGAGGAGGCTGAGGCCTGTCAGTGACCCTATGGAGGAGAGGCTGAGGCCTGAGGCCTGTCAGTGACCCTATGGATGAGGCTGAGGCCTGTCAGTGACCCTATAGAGGAGGCTGAGGCCTGTCAGAGACCCTATAGAGGAGGCTGAGGCCTGTCAGTGACCCTATGGAGGAGAGGCTGAGGCCTGAGGCCTGTCAGTGACCCTATGGGGGAGAGGCTGAGGCCTGTCAGTGACCCTATGGGGGAGAGGCTGAGGCCTGTCAGTAGCCCTATAGATGAGAGGCTGAGGCCTGTCAGAGACCCTATGGATGAGGCTGAGGCCTGTCAGTGACCCTATGGAGGAGAGGCTGAGGCCTGAGGCCTGTCAGTGACCCTATGGAGGAGAGGCTGAGGCCTGAGGCCTGTCAGTGACCCTATGGGGGAGAGGCTGAGGCCTGTCAGTGACCCTATGGAGGAGAGGCTGAGGCCTGTCAGTAGCCCTATAGATGAGAGGCTGAGGCCTGAGGCCTGTCAATGACCCTATGGGGGAGAGGCTGAGGCCTGTCAGTGACCCTATGGAGGAGAGGCTGAGGCCTGTCAGTAGCCCTATAGATGAGAGGCTGAGGCCTGAGGCCTGTCAGTGACCCTATGGGGGAGTGGCTGAGGCCTGAGGCCTGTCAGTGACCCTATGGGGGAGAGGCTGAGGCCTGAGGCCTGTCAGTGACCCTATGGGGGAGAGGCTGAGGCCTGAGGCCTGTCAGTGACCCTATGGGGGAGAGGCTGAGGCCTGAGGCCTGTCAGTGACCCTATGGATAAGAGGCTGAGGCCTGTCAGAGACCCTATAGAGGAGGCTGAGGCCTGTCAGTGACTCTATGGAGGAGAGGCTGAGGCCTGTCAGTGACCCTATGGATAAGAGGCTGAGGCCTGTCAGAGACCCTATGGATGAGGCTGAGGCCTGTCAGTGACCCTATGGAGGAGAGGCTGAGGCCTGTCAGTAGCCCTATAGATGAGAGGCTGAGGCATGTCAGAGACCCTATGGATGAGAGGCTGAGGCCTGTCAGTGAACCTATGGATAAGAGGCTGAGGCCTGTCAGAGACCCTATGGATGAGGCTGAGGCCTGTCAGTGACCCTATGGAGGAGAGGCTGAGGCCTGTCAGTAGCCTTATAGATGAGAGGCTGATGCCTGTCAGAGACCCTATGGATGAGGCTGAGGCCTGTCAGAGACCCTATGGAGGAGAGGCTGAGGCCTGTCAGTAGCCCTATAGATGAGAGGCTGAGGCCTGTCAGTAGCTCTATAGATGAGAGGCTGAGACCTGTCAGAGACCCTATGGATGAGAGGCTGTGTCCTGTCAGTGACCCTATGGAGGAGAGGCTGAGGCCTGTGAGAGACCCTATGGATGAGGCTGAGGCCTGTCAGTGACCCTATGGAGGAGAGACTGAGGCCTGTCAGAAGCCCTATAGATGAGAGGCTGAGACCTGTCAGTGACCCTATAGATGAGAGGTTGAGGCCTGTCAGTGACCCTATAGATGAGAGGCTGAGGCCTGTCAGTGACCCTATAGATGAGAGGCTGAGGCCTGTCAGTGACCCTATGGAGGAGAGGCTGAGGCCTGTCAGAGACCCTATGGATGAGGCTGAGGCCTGTCAGTGACCCTATGGAGTAGAGACTGAGGCCTGTCAGTTGCCCTATAGATGAGAGGATGAGGCCTGTCAGTGACCCTATAGATGAGAGGATGAGGCCTGTCAGTGACCCTATAGATGAGAGTCTGAGGCCTGTCAGTGACCCTATAGATGAGAGGCTGAGGCCCGCTATAGATGAAAGGCTGAGACCTGTCAGTGACCCTATAGATGAGCTGCTGAGGCCCCCTATAGATGACAGGCTG
>NW_026288920.1:0-7500 GCF_023373465.1 Oncorhynchus keta | reverse complement strand
TGTATATAGCCTCCACATTGACTCTGTACCGGTACCCCCTGTATATAGCCTCCACATTGACTCTGTACCGGTACCCCCTGTATATAGCCTCCACACTGACTCTATACCGGTACCCCCTGTATATAGCCTCCACACTGACTCTGTACCGGTACCCTCTGTATATAGCCTCCACATTGACTCTGTACCGTAATACCCTGTATATAGCCTCCACATTGACTCTATACCGGTACCCCCTGTATATAGCCTCCACATTGACTCTGTACCGTAACACCCTGTATATAGCCTCCACATTGACTCTGTACCGTAATACCCTATATATAGCCTCCACATTGACTCTGTACCGTAACACCCTATATATAGCCTCCACATTGACTCTGTACCGGTACCCCCTGTATATAGCCTCCACATTGACTCTGTACCGTAACACCCTGTATATAGCCTCCACATTGACTCTGTACCGTAATACCCTATATATAGCCTCCACATTGACTCTGTACCGTAACACCCTGTATATAGCCTCCACATTGACTCTGTACCGGTACCCCCTGTATATAGCCTCCACATTGACTCTGTACCGGTACCCCCTGTATATAGCCTCCACACTGACTCTATACCGGTACCCCCTGTATATAGCCTCCACACTGACTCTGTACCGGTACCCTCTGTATATAGCCTCCACATTGACTCTGTACCGTAATACCCTGTATATAGCCTCCACATTGACTCTATACCGGTACCCCCTGTATATAGCCTCCACATTGACTTTGTACCGTAACACCCTGTATATAGCCTCCACATTGACTCTGTACCGTAACACCCTGTATATAGTCTCCACTTTGACTCTGTACCGGTACCCCCTGTATATAGCCTCCACATTGACTCTGTACCGGTACCCCCTGTATATAGCCTCCACATTGACTCTGTACCTGTACCCCCTGTATATAGCCTCCACATTGACTCTGTACCAGTACCCCCTGTATATAGCCTCCACATTGACTCTGTACCGGTACCCCCTGTATATAGTCTCCACATTGACTCTGTACCGTAACACCCTGTATATAGTCTCCACATTGACTCTGTACCATAACACCCTGTATATAGCCTCCACATTGACTCTGTACCGTAACACCCCGTATATAGCCTCCACATTGACTCTGTACCGTAACACCCTGTATATAGCCTCCACATTGACTCTGTACCGTAACACCCTGTATATAGTCTCCACATTGACTCTGTACCGTAACACCCTGTATATAGCCTCCACATTGACTCTGTACTGGTACCCCCTGTATATAGCCTCCACATTGACTCTGTACCGTAACACCCTGTATATAGCCTCCACATTGACTCTGTACCGGTACCCCCTGTATATAGCCTCCACATTGACTCTGTACCGGTACCCCTGTATATAGCCTCCACATTGACTCTGTACCGTACCCCTGTATATAGCCTCCACATTGACTCTGTACCGGTACCCCTGTATATAGCCTCCACACTGACTCTATACCGGTACCCCCTGTATATAGCCTCCACACTGACTCTGTACCGGTACCCTCTGTATATAGCCTCCACATTGACTCTGTACCGTAATACCCTGTATATAGCCTCCACATTGACTCTGTACCGTAACACCCTGTATATAGCCTTCACATTGACTCTGTACCGTAACACCCTGTATATAGCCTCCACATTGACTCTGTACTGGTACCCCCTGTATATAGTCTCCACATTGACTCTGTACCGTAACACCCTGTATATAGCCTCCACATTGACTCTGTACCGGTACCCCCTGTATGTAGCCTCCACATTGACTCTGTACCGTAACACCCTGTATATAGCCTCCACATTGACTCTGTACCGGTACCCCCTGTATATAGCCTCCACATTGACTCTGTACCGGTACCCCTGTATATAGCCTCCACATTGACTCTGTACCGGTACCCCCTGTATATAGCCTCCACATTGACTCTGTACCGGTACTTCTGTATATAGCTCTCCACACTGACTCTATACCGGTACCCCTGTATATAGCCTCCACACTGACTCTGTACCGGTACCCTCTGTATATAGCCTCCACATTGACTCTGTACCGTAATACCCTGTATATAGCCTCCACATTGACTCTATACCGGTACCCCCTGTATATAGCCTCCACATTGACTCTGTACCGTAACACCCTGTATATAGCCTCCACATTGACTCTGTACCGTAATACCCTATATATAGCCTCCACATTGACTCTGTACCGTAACACCCTATAGCCTCCACATTGACTCTGTACCGGTACCCCCTGTATATAGCCTCCACATTGACTCTGTACCGTAACACCCTGTATATAGCCTCCACATTGACTCTGTACCGTAATACCCTATATATAGCCTCCACATTGACTCTGTACCGTAACACCCTGTATATAGCCTCCACATTGACTCTGTACTGGTACCCCCTGTATATAGCCTCCACATTGACTCTGTACCGTAATACCCTGTATATAACCTCCACATTGACTCTGTACCGTAACACCCTGTATATAGTCTCCACATTGACTCTGTACCATAACACCCTGTATATAGCCTCCACATTGACTCTGTACCGTAACACCCCGTATATAGCCTCCACATTGACTCTGTACCGTAACACCCTGTATATAGCCTCCACATTGACTCTGTACCGTAACACCCTGTATATAGTCTCCACATTGACTCTGTACCGTAACACCCTGTATATAGCCTCCACATTGACTCTGTACTGGTACCCCTGTATATAGCCTCCACATTGACTCTGTACCGTAACACCCTGTATATAGCTCTCCACATTGACTCTGTACCGGTACCCCTGTATATAGCCTCCACATTGACTCTGTACCGGTACCCCTGTATATAGCCTCCACATTGACTCTGTACCGTACCCCCTGTATATAGCCTCCACATTGACTCTGTACCGGTACCCCTGTATATAGCCTCCACACTGACTCTGTACCGTACCCCTGTATATAGCCTCCACACTGACTCTGTACCAGTACCCTCTGTATATAGCCTCCACATTGACTCTGTACCGTAATACCCTGTATATAGCCTCCACATTGACTCTGTACCGTAACACCCTGTATATAGCCTTCACATTGACTCTGTACCGTAACCCCTGTATATAGCCTCCACATTGACTCTGTACTGGTACCCCTGTATATAGTCTCCACATTGACTCTGTACCGTAACCCCTGTATATAGCCTCCACATTGACTCTGTACCGGTACCCCTGTATATAGCCTCCACATTGACTCTGTACCAGTAACACCCCTGTATATAGCCTCCACATTGACTCTGTACCGGTACCCTGTATATAGCCTCCACATTGACTCTGTACCGTACCCCTGTATATAGCTCTCCACATTGACTCTGTACCGGTACCCCTGTATATAGCCTCCACATTGACTCTGTACCGTACCCCCTGTATATAGCCTCCACACTGACTCTATACCGGTACCCCTGTATATAGCCTCCACACTGACTCTGTACCGGTACCCTCTGTATATAGCCTCCACATTGACTCTGTACCGTAATACCCTGTATATAGCCTCCACATTGACTCTATACCGGTACCCCCTGTATATAGCCTCCACATTGACTCTGTACCGTAACACCCTGTATATAGCCTCCACATTGACTCTGTACCGTAATACCCTATATATAGCCTCCACATTGACTCTGTACCGTAACACCCTATATATAGCCTCCACATTGACTCTGTACCGGTACCCCCTGTATATAGCCTCCACATTGACTCTGTACCGTAACACCCTGTATATAGCCTCCACATTGACTCTGTACCGTAATACCCTATATATAGCCTCCACATTGACTCTGTACCGTAACACCCTGTATATAGCCTCCACATTGACTCTGTACTGGTACCCCCTGTATATAGCCTCCACATTGACTCTGTACCGTAATACCCTGTATATAACCTCCACATTGACTCTGTACCGTAACACCCTGTATATAGCCTCCACATTGACTCTGTACCGTAACACCCTATATATAGCCTCCACATTGACTCTGTACCGTAACACCCTGTATATAGCCTCCACATTGACTCTGTACCGTAATACCCTATATATAGCCTCCACATTGACTCTGTACCGTAACACCCTGTATATAGCCTCCACATTGACTCTGTACCGTAATACCCTGTATATAGCCTCCACATTGACTCTGTACCGTAATACCCTATATATAGCCTCCACATTGACTCTGTACCGTAAAACCCTGTATATAGCCTCCACATTGACTCTGTACCGTAACACCCTGTATATAGCCTCCACATTGTACTGGTACCAAGTCGCTCTGGATAAGAGCGTCTGCTAAATGACTTAAATGTAAATGTAAATGTACCCCCTGTATATAGCCTCCACATTGACTCTGTACTGGTACCCCCTGTATATAGCCTCCACATTGACTCTGTACTGGTACCCCCTGTATATAGCCTCCACATTGACTCTGTACTGGTACCCCCTGTATATAGCCTCCACATTGACTCTGTACCGTAATACCCTATATATAGCCTCCACATTGACTCTGTACCGTAACACCCTGTATATAGCCTCCACATTGACTCTGTACTGGTACCCCCTGTATATAGCCTCCACATTGACTCTGTACCGTAACACCCTGTATATAGCCTCCACATTGACTCTGTACCGTAACACCCTGTATATAGCCTCCACATTGACTCTGTACCGTAACACCCTGTATATAGCCTCCACATTGACTCTGTACTGGTACCCCCTGTATATAGTCTCCACATTGACTCTGTACTGTACTGGTACCCCCTGTATATAGTCTCCACATTGACTCTGTACTGGTACCCCCTGTATATAGCCTCAACATTGACTCTGTACTGGTACCCCCTGTATATAGTCTCCACATTGACTCTGTACTGGTACCCCCTGTATATAGCCTCAACATTGACTCTGTACCGTAACACCCTGTCTATAGTCTCCACATTGACTCTGTACTGGTACCCCCTGTATATAGCCTCAACATTGACTCTGTACTGGTACCCCCTGTATATAGCCTCCACATTGACTCTGTACCGGTACCCCCTGTATATAGCCTCCACATTGACTCTGTACCGTAATACCCTATATATAGCCTCCACATTGACTCTGTACCGTAACACCCTGTATATAGCCTCCACATTGACTCTGTACTGGTACCCCCTGTATATAGCCTCCACATTGACTCTGTACTGGTACCCCCTGTATATAGCCTCCACATTGACTCTGTACCGTAACACCCTGTATATAGCCTCCACATTGACTCTGTACCGGTACCCCCTGTATATAGCCTCCACATTGACTCTGTACCGTAATACCCTATATATAGCCTCCACATTGACTCTGTACCGTAACACCCTGTATATAGCCTCCACATTGACTCTGTACTGGTACCCCCTGTATATAGCCTCCACATTGACTCTGTACTGGTACCCCCTGTATATAGCCTCCACATTGACTCTGTACTGGTACCCCCTGTATATAGCCTCCACATTGACTCTGTACTGGTACCCCCTGTATATAGCCTCCACATTGACTCTGTACCGTAACACCCTGTATATAGTCTCCACATTGACTCTGTACCGTAACACCCTGTATATAGCCTCCACATTGACTCTGTACCTTAACACCCTGTATATAGCCTCCACATTGACTCTGTTCTGGTACCCCCTGTATATAGCCTCCACATTGACTCTGTACTGGTACCCCCTGTATATAGCCTCCACATTGACTCTGTACCGTAACACCCTGTATATAGCCTCCACATTGACTCTGTACTGGTACCCCCTGTATATAGGCTCCACATTGACTCTGTACTGGTACCCCCTGTATATAGCCTCCACATTGACTCTGTACTGGTACCCCCTGTATATAGCCTCCACATTGACTCTGTACTGGTACCCCTGTATATAGCCTCCACATTGACTCTGTACTGGTACCCCTGTATATAGCCTCCACATTGACTCTGTACCGGTACCCCCTGTATATAGCCTCCACATTGACTCTGTACCGGTGCCCCCTGTATATAGCCTCCACATTGACTCTGTACTGGTACCCCCTGTATATAGCCTCCACATTGACTCTGTACCGGTGCCCCCTGTATATAGCCTCCACATTGACTCTGTACTGGTACCCCCTGTATATAGCCTCCACATTGACTCTGTACCGGTACCCCCTGTATATAGCCTCTACATTGACTCTGTACCGTAACACCCTGTATATAGCCTCCACATTGACTCTGTAGCGGTGCCCCCTGTATATAGCCTCCACATTGACTCTGTACCGTAACACCCTGTATATAGCCTCCACATTGACTCTGTACCGTAACACCCTGTATATAGCCTCCACATTGACTCTGTACCGTAACACCCTGTATATAGCCTCCACATTGACTCTGTACTGGTACCCCCTGTATATAGACTCCACATTGACTCTGTACCGTAACACCCTGTATATAGCCTCCACATTGACTCTGTATCGGTACCCCCTGTATATAGCCTCCACATTGACTCTGTACCGGTACCCCCTGTATATAGCCTCCACATTGACTCTGTACCGTAACACCCTGTATATAGTCTCCACATTGACTCTGTACTGGTACCCCCTGTATATAGCCTCCACATTGACTCTGTACTGGTACCCCCTGTATATAGCCTCCACATTGACTCTGTACCGGTACCCCCTGTATATAGCCTCCACATTGACTCTGTACCGGTACCCCCTGTATATAGCCTCCACGTTGACTCTGTATCGGTACCCCCTGTATATAGCCTCCACATTGACTCTGTACCGGTACCCCCTGTATATAGCCTCCACATTGACTCTGTACCGTAACACCCTGTATATAGTCTCCACATTGACTCTGTACTGGTACCCCCTGTATATTGCCCTGATACTGTTATTTACTGCTGCTCTTTAATTATTTGTATTTTCTTTAAATTGCATTGTAGGATGCCGGCTTGTAAGTGAGCATTTCACTGTAAGGTTGTATTCAGCGCATGTGACAAATACAATTTGATTTGACTCCTGATTAACATTAAAATACATTATTGCACAACCATCTCTGATAGCTATCTCCTTGTAATCGCCCAGATTACCAGACACAGCTATCAAGCTAACAATAAAGAAGAGAGCGAGCGAGGGAGAGAGGGAGGGGGTTGGGGGATAGATCAAATAAAGGAAAGGGGTGGGAGGGAGGGTGGGTTAAAATGAGGGAGGGGAGGGAGGGAGGGAGGGAGGGAGGGAGGGAGGGAGGGAGGGAGGGAGGGAGGGGGGAGGGAGGGAGGGAGGGAGGGAGGGAGGGAGGGAGGGAGGGGTGAGGAATAGATAAAATAAAGGAGAGAGGGGGGCAGGATGTGTATTAATACTTTCATCTCCATGACAACAGCCTTCCAATCTTCTCAGCATTAACACCCACAAGAAGAGAGGGAGAGATATACACAGTT
>NW_026288919.1:0-6916 GCF_023373465.1 Oncorhynchus keta | reverse complement strand
AGAGAGAGAGAGAGAGAGAGAGAGAAAGAGAGAAAGAGAGAGAGGGAGATAGAGAGAGCGAGAGAGAGAGAGGGGGAGATTAGCCACAGACCCAAGAGAGAGAGAGAGGAAAGGGAGAGGGCATGAGAGAGAGAGAGAGAGAGAGAGAGAGAGAGAGAGAGAGAGAGAGAGAGAGAGAGAGAGAGAGAGAGAGAGAGAGAGAGAGAGAGAGAAGGAGAGAGAGAGAGCTTAGCCATAGACAAAAGAGAGAGAGGCCACATAAATACAGAATAGATCAAGAGATTCACTGCAGATAACTCTGAACTTGAAAAGAATGCTGAACGATTGAAGGATGACACTAGAGACTCACAAAACTACATCAAAGCACTAAGGAGCAACTGAGCTGAGATACACAAACATATAGAGAGTGAAGAGGCACCGATTAATAGAACTGCATGAACATTCACATATAGCAAGGTCAATGTATGTGATAGTCTGCTGTGCGTTCCTTTATGATAATGATTGGCACGCACCCACAGACCCAGTAACAGTAAGCCTATCAGCTGTACAACGGACTCAATAACCAATGGTGTGCTAGAAGAGCTTGGGGTATATTTACACTTAGTACACATGTACATCACTGAATTAATTCTCCATCCTCATACATATGGTGAGGCAGATGATGGTTCCTAGAGTGCCACCCAGTGGCTCAGTGTTTGCATAGATCCAAACGGTTCTTGATGAAAGCCTGCAAGTTACATGGTTAGCATGATGGACAGTTTAATGAGTAAGCATCCAGGTGATGAGGAGCATAAATCTGGGTCAGAGTCAGCCAGACACAGTCAACTACCTGTAGCAAGAGAAGGGAATAGAGGTGGAGACACTGTAGATAGTGGATATTTGCACCTGTACTATTTCACACATGGACAAGCGTGTATTATACACATGTGTTTCTTGCATATCCCAACTCCCTGCAACACCCTCAGAGAGTGCGATCACAGTCAGCCATTATTAACAGCAACCCTGGACCAATTAGGTTTAAGTGAACATCTACAGAGTTTTCACTCTCGCCAGCTCAGGAATTCGAGCTAGCAAGCTTTCTGTTATTGGCCCAAAGCTCTAACCACTAGGCTATCTGCTACCAGAAGTCCCAGAAGTCCACTTATTTTTACAACGATCGCTGTCTACTTTCTTGCTTCAACTCCTACGACGCTGACTGTGGTCAACATGGGAGAATCAAACATTAAAAACTTGTAAAATACGTTAGTTGGCATGTCATATGCTACTTTTGTCATTTTATTACGCATATGGCTATATCAATGCACAACGAGCTGCAACCTGTCCTGAATCTGATTAATTGGTTCATTAAAAATTACTAAGCTTCAATTTAGACATTTAAGATATGACAAACTGGGCAAACTAATGTAGTGTTTGGATGTACAGCATATATTAACAGTCATTTTGTAGTCATTATGAATAGTCATATATTAACAGTCATCTGTAGTCATTATGAACAGTCATCTGTAGACATTTATTAAACAGTCATCTGTAGTCATTCATTAAACAGTCATCTGTAGTCATTTATTAAACAGTCATCTGTAGACATTTATTAAACAGTCATCTGTAGTCATTCATTAAACAGTCATCTGTAGTCATTCATTAAACAGTCATCTGTAGACATTTTATTAAACAGTCATCTGTAGTCATTCATTAAACAGTCATCTGTAGTCATTTATTAAACAGTCATCTGTAGACATTTATTAAACAGTCATCTGTAGACATTTATTAAACAGTCATCTGTAGTCATTCATTAAACAGTCATCTGTAGTCATTCATTAAACAGTCATCTGTAGTCATTTATTAAACAGTCATCTGTAGACATTTATTAAACAGTCATCTGTAGTCATTCATTAAACAGTCATCTGTAGTCATTTATTAAACAGTCATCTGTAGTCATTCATTAAACAGTCATCTGTAGTCATTCATTAAACAGTCATCTGTAGTCATTTATTAAACAGTCATCTGTAGTCATTCATTAAACAGTCATCTGTAGTCATTTATTAAACAGTCATCTGTAGTCATTCATTAAACAGTCATCTGTAGTCATTTATTAAAACAGTCATCTTGTAACGGCTTTCTTCTGGGAAGGAGAGAGAGGACCAAAACGCAGCGTGGTTGAAGTCATGGTCGCTTTAATAAGAGACACTAACATGAACAAACTACAACACAATAAACGTGGCAAAACTGAACAGCCCTATCTGGTGCAGAAAACACAAAGACAGGAAACAATCACCCACAAAAACCCAACACAAAACAGGCTACCTAAATATGGTTCCAATCAGAGACAATGACTAACACCTGCCTCTGTAGTTATAATGAACAGTAATCTAGTAGTCATATATTAAACAATCATCTGAAGTCATTAAGAACTGGCATCTGTAGTCATAATGAACAGTCATCTGTAGTCAGAATGAACAGTCCTCTGTAGTCAGAATTAATCATCTCTAGTCATATTAAACAGTCATCTGTAGTCATATATTAAATAGTCATCTGTAGTCATAATGAACAGTCATGTGTAGTCATAATGAACAGTCATCTGTAGTCATATATTAGCATTCATCTGTAGTCATTATGAAACAGTCATCTGTAGATATTTATTAAACAGTCATATGTGGTCATTTATTAAACAGTCATCTGTAGTCATTATTAGTCACCTGTAGTCATAATAATGAACAGTCATCTGTAGTCATAATGAACAGTCATCTGTAGTCATATATTAAACAGTCATCTATAGTCATATACAAATAGTCATCTGTAGTCATTATTAGTCACCTGTAGTCATAATGAACAGTCATCTGTAGTCATAATGAACAGTCATCTGTAGTCATATAAAAAAAGATATCGCTTCCGGGTTGGAGAAAGCGGTCGAATCGCACTTCGCTCCGCCGGTGGTATAACTTTTTCGTTACATTTTCATTACATTTCATTATAGTACAACGGTTGATCTGTCTAATCTTAGCAATTTCTTCTTAGCTAGCTACATAGCCGTCCTTGTATCAGAGATAATTGCATAATTATCGTATTTACGTCGCCCTAACGAGCCTTCACTGCTATTCGCCCAGCAGCTAGCATAGCAAACGCCACAGATTAGCACCACTGTAGTGCTATTACACTATTACACTCAACTGAACGACTTGATTAGTTTAGTGTTAGCCAGCTACATAGCTGTCTTTGTATCCAAGATAATTGTGTAGTTTAGAGTGTGTAGTCTTGGAGTGATCATCTTAATTTACCGAGTGTTAGCTAGCCAGCTATTTGTCGTCCTTAACGATGGGAGACTCTGCTAGCTAGCCAACAGCTAACAGCTAACAGCTAGCCAACGCCTACTGAATAGAACTCAACAACCCGGTCGCATTCACAGGTAGTATCACATTTTCATTTCATTTCATTACAGTACAACGGTTTGATTTGTTTGATCGTAGCTAGCTACATAGCTAGCTACATAGCCGTCTTTGTATCAAAGATAATTGTGTAGTCTAGAGCGATTTTCTAGGTTAGCTAGCCAGCTATTGTCGTTCTCTTAACGCAACGTAACGTAAACAACACTGCTAGCTAGCCAGCTAGCCCCCGAATAGCAGCACTGCAGAAACTATTACACTCAACGGAACGACTTGATTAGTGTAGTGTCAACAACGCAGCCACTGCCAGCTAGCCTACTTCAGCAGTACTGTATCATTTTAATCATTTTAGTCAATAAGATTCTTGCTACGTAAGCTTAACTTTCTGAACATTCGAGACGTGTAGTCCACTTGTCATTCCAATCTCCTTTGCATTAGCGTAGCCTCTTCTGTAGCCTGTCAACTATGTGTCTGTCTATCCCTGTTCTCTCCTCTCTGCACAGACCATACAAACGCTCCACACCGCGTGGCCGCGGCCACCCTAATCTGGTGGTCCCAGCGCGCACGACCCACGTGGAGTTCCAGGTCTCCGGTAGCCTCTGGAACTGCCGATCTGCGGCCAACAAGGCAGAGTTCATCTCAGCCTATGCCTCCCTCCAGTCCCTCGACTTCTTGGCACTGACGGAAACATGGATCACCACAGACAACACTGCTACTCCTACTGCTCTCTCTTCGTCCGCCCACGTGTTCTCGCACACCCCGAGAGCTTCTGGTCAGCGGGGTGGTGGCACCGGGATCCTCATCTCTCCCAAGTGGTCATTCTCTCTTTCTCCCCTCACCCATCTGTCTATCGCCTCCTTTGAATTCCATGCTGTCACAGTTACCAGCCCTTTCAAGCTTAACATCCTTATCATTTATCGCCCTCCAGGTTCCCTCGGAGAGTTCATCAATGAGCTTGATACCTTGATAAGCTCCTTTCCTGAGGACGGCTCACCTCTCACAGTGCTGGGCGACTTTAACCTCCCCACGTCTACCTTTGACTCATTCCTCTCTGCCTCCTTCTTTCCACTCCTCTCCTCTTTTGACCTCACCCTCTCACCTTCCCCCCCTACTCACAAGGCAGGCAATACGCTCGACCTCATCTTTACTAGATGCTGTTCTTCCACTAACCTCATTGCAACTCCCTCCAAGTCTCCGACCACTACCTTGTATCCTTTTCCCTCTCGCTCTCATCTAACACCTCCCACACTGCCCCTACTCGGATGGTATCGCGCCGTCCCAACCTTCGCTCTCTCTCCCCGCTACTCTCTCCTCTTCCATCCTATCATCTCTTCCCTCTGCTCAAACCTTCTCCAACCTATCTCCTGATTCTGCCTCCCTCAACCCTCCTCTCCCTCCCTTTCTGCATCCTTTGACTCTCTATGTCCCCTATCCTCCAGGCCGGCTCGCGGTCCTCCCCTCCCGCCCCGTGGCTCGACGACTCATTGCGAGCTCACAGAACAGGGCTCCGGGCAGCCGAGCGGAAATGGAGGAAAACTCGCCTCCCTGCGGACCTGGCATCCTTTCACTCCCTCCTCTCTACATTTTCCTCCTCTGTCTCTGCTGCCAAAGCCATTTTCTACCACTCTAAATTCCAAGCATCTGCCTCTAACCCTAGGAAGCTCTTTGCCACCTTCTCCTCCCTCCTGAATCCTCCCCTCCCCTCCTCCTCTCTGCAGATGACTTCGTCAACCATTTTGAAAAGAAGGTCGACGACATCCGATCCTCGTTTGCTAAGTCAAACGGGCACCGCTGGTTCTGCTCACACTGCCCTACCCTGTGCTCTGACCTCTTTCTCCCTCTCTCTCCAGATGAAATCTCGCGTCTTGTGACGGCCGGCCGCCCAACAACCTGCCCGCTTGACCCTATCCCCTCCTCTCTTCTCCAGACCATTTCCGGAGACCTTCTCCCTTACCTCACCTCGCTCATCAACTCATCCCTGACCGCTGGCTACGTCCCTTCCGTCTTCAAGAGAGCGAGAGTTGCACCCCTTCTGAAAAACCTACACTCGATCCCTCCGATGTCAACAACTACAGACCAGTATCCCTTCTTTCTTTTCTCTCCAAAACTCTTGAACGTGCCGTCCTTGGCCAGCTCTCCCGCTATCTCTCTCTGAATGACCTTCTTGATCCAAATCAGTCAGGTTTCAAGACTAGTCATTCAACTGAGACTGCTCTTCTCTGTATCACGGAGGCGCTCCGCACCGCTAAAGCTAACTCTCTCTCCTCTGCTCTCATCCTTCTAGACCTATCGGCTGCCTTCGATACTGTGAACCATCAGATCCTCCTCTCCACCCTCTCCGAGTTGGGCATCTCCGGCGCGGCCCACGCTTGGATTGCGTCCTACCTGACAGGTCGCTCCTACCAGGTGGCGTGGCGAGAATCTGTCTCCTCACCACGCTCTCACCACTGGTGTCCCCAGGGCTCTGTTCTAGGCCCTCTCCTATTCTCGCTATACACCAAGTCACTTGGCTCTGTCATAACCTCACATGGTCTCTCCTATCATTGCTATGCAGACGACACACAATTAATCTTCTCCTTTCCCCCTTCTGATGACCAGGTGGCGAATCGCATCTCTGCATGTCTGGCAGACATATCAGTGTGGATGACGGATCACCACCTCAAGCTGAACCTCGGCAAGACGGAGCTGCTCTTCCTCCCGGGGAAGGACTGCCCGTTCCATGATCTCGCCATCACGGTTGACAACTCCATTGTGTCCTCCTCCCAGAGCGCTAAGAACCTTGGCGTGATCCTGGACAACACCCTGTCGTTCTCAACTAACATCAAGGCGGTGGCCCGTTCCTGTAGGTTCATGCTCTACAACATCCGCAGAGTACGACCCTGCCTCACACAGGAAGCGGCGCAGGTCCTAATCCAGGCACTTGTCATCTCCCCGTCTGGATTACTGCAACTCGCTGTTGGCTGGGCTCCCTGCCTGTGCCATTAAACCCCTACAACTCATCCAGAACGCCGCAGCCCGTCTGGTGTTCAACCTTCCCAAGTTCTCTCACGTCACCCCGCTCCTCCGCTCTCTCCACTGGCTTCCAGTTGAAGCTCGCATCCGCTACAAGACCATGGTGCTTGCCTACGGAGCTGTGAGGGGAACGGCACCTCAGTACCTCCAGGCTCTGATCAGGCCCTACACCCAAACAAGGGCACTGCGTTCATCCACCTCTGGCCTGCTCGCCTCCCTACCACTGAGGAAGTACAGTTCCCGCTCAGCCCAGTCAAAACTGTTCGCTGCTCTGGCCCCCAATGGTGGAACAAACTCCCTCACGACGCCAGGACAGCGGAGTCAATCACCACCTTCCGGAGACACCTGAAACCCCACCTCTTTAAGGAATACCTAGGATAGGATAAGTAATCCTTCTCACCCCCCTTTAAGATTTAGATGCACTATTGTAAAGTGACTGTTCCACTGGATGTCATAAGGTGAATGCACCAACTTGTAAGTCGCTCTGGATAAGAGCGTCTGCTAAATGACTTAAATGTAAATGTAAT
>NW_026288918.1:0-50000 GCF_023373465.1 Oncorhynchus keta | reverse complement strand
TACAATATAAATACTACTATATCTCAGTACCAGTACAATATAAATACTACTATATCTCAGTACCAGTACAATATAAATACTACTATATCTCAGTACCCGTACAATATAAATACTACTATATCTCAGTACCAGTACAATATAAATACTACTATATCTCAGTACCAGTACAATATAAATACTACTATATCTCAGTACCAGTAGAATATAAATACTACTATATCTCAGTACAGTAGAATATAAATACTACTATATCTCAGTACCAGTACAATATAAATACTACTATATCTCAGTACCAGTACAATATAAATACTACTATATCTCAGTACCAGTACAATATAAATACTATATCTCAGTACCAGTACAATATAAATACTACTATATCTCAATACCAGTAGCCCACCAAGTACAATATAAATACAACTATATCTCAGTACCAGAACAAAATTAATACTACAATATCTCAGTACCAGTACAATATAAATACTACTATATCTCAGTACCAGTACAATATAAATATCTACTATATCTCAGTACCAGTACAATATAAATACTACTATATCTCAGTACCAGTACAATATAAATACTACTATATCTCAGTACCAGTACAATATAAATACTACTATATCTCATCTCAGTACCAGTACAAAAAATTAATACTACTATATACTCTATATCTCAGTACCAGTACAATATAAATACTACTATATCAGTACAGTACCAGTACAATATAAATACTACTATATCTCAGTACCAGTACAATATAAATACTACTATATCTCAGTACAAGTATAAATACAATATAAATATTACTATATCTCAGTACCAGTACAATATAAATACTACTATATCTCAGTACCAGTACAATATAAATACTACTATATCTCAGTACAAGTACAATATAAATACTACTATATCTCAGTACAGTACAATATAAATACTACTATATCTCAGTACCAGTACAATATAAATACAGTACAATATAAATACTACTATATCTCAGTACCAGTACAATATAAATACTATATCTCATATCTCAGTACCAGTACAATATAAATATTACTATATCTCAGTACCAGTACAATATAAATACTACTATATCTCAGTACCAGTACAATATAAATACTACTATATCTCAGTACCAGTACAATATAAATACTACTATATCTCAGTACCAGTACAATATAAATATATCTCAGTACTAAATACTATATCTCAGTACCAGTACAATATAAATACTACTATATCTCAGTACCAGTACAATATAAATACTACTATATCTCAGTACCAGTACAATATAAATACTACTATATCTCAGTACCAGTACAATATAAATACTACTATATCTCAGTACCAGTACAATATAAATACTAATATAAATATAAATACTACTATATCTCAGTACCAGTACAATATAAATACTACTATATCTCAGTACCAGTAGAATATAAATACTACTATATCTCAGTACAGTAGAATATAAATACTACTATATCTCAGTACCAGTACAATATAAATACTACTATATCTCAGTACCAGTACAATATAAATACTACTATATCTCAGTACCAGTACAATATAAATACTACTATATCTCAGTACCAGTACAATATAAATACTACTATATCTCAATACCAGTAGCCCACCAAGTACAATATAAATACAACTATATCTCAGTACCAGAACAAAATTAATACTACAATATCTCAGTACCAGTACAATATAAATACTACTATATCTCAGTACCAGTACAATATAAATACTACTATATCTCAGTACCAGTACAATATAAATACTACTATATCTCAGTACAAGTACAATATAAATACTACTATATCTCAGTACCAGTACAATATAAATACTACTATATCTCAGTACCAGAACAAAATTAATACTACTATATCTCAGTACCAGTACAATATAAATACTACTATATCTCAGTACCAGTACAATATAAATACTACTATATCTCAGTACCAGTACAATATAAATACTACTATATCTCAGTACAAGTACAATATAAATATTACTATATCTCAGTACCAGTACAATATAAATACTACTATATCTCAGTACCAGTACAATATAAATACTACTATATCTCAGTACAAGTACAATATAAATACTACTATATCTCAGTACCAGTACAATATAAATACTACTATATCTCAGTACCAGTACAATATAAATACTACTATATCTCAGTACCAGTACAATATAAATATTACTATATCTCAGTACCAGTACAATATAAATACTACTATATCTCAGTACCAGTACAATATAAATACTACTATATCTCAGTACCAGTACAATATAAATACTACTATATCTCAGTACCAGTACAATATAAATACTACTATATCTCAGTACCAGTACAATATAAATACTACTATATCTCAGTACCAGTACAATATAAATACTACTATATCTCAGTACCAGTACAATATAAATACTACTATATCTCAGTACCAGTACAATATAAATACTACTATATCTCAGTACCAGTACAATATAAATACTACTATATCTCAGTACCAGTACAATATAAATACTACTATATCTCAGTACCAGTACAATATAAATACTACTATATCTCAGTACCAGTACAATATAAATACTACTATATCTCAGTACCAGTACAATATAAATACTACTATATCTCAGTACCAGTACAATATAAATACTACTATATCTCAGTACCCGTACAATATAAATACTACTATATCTCAGTACCAGTACAATATAAATACTACTATATCTCAGTACCAGTACAATATAAATACTACTATATCTCAGTACCAGTAGAATATAAATACTACTATATCTCAGTACAGTAGAATATAAATACTACTATATCTCAGTACCAGTACAATATAAATACTACTATATCTCAGTACTACTATATCTCAGTACAAATATATAAATACTACTATATCTCAGTACCAGTACAATATAAATACTACTATATCTCAGTACCAGTACAATATAAATACTACTATATCTCAGTACCAGTACAATATAAATACTACTATATCTCAGTACAGTACAATATAAATACTACTATATCTCAGTACCAGTACAATATAAATACTACTATATCTCAGTACCAGTACAATATAAATACTACTATATCTCAGTACCAGTACAATATAAATACTACTATATCTCAGTACCAGTAGAATATAAATACTACTATATCTCAGTACAGTAGAATATAAATACTACTATATCTCAGTACCAGTACAATATAAATACTACTATATCTCAGTACCAGTACAATATAAATACTACTATATCTCAGTACCAGTACAATATAAATACTACTATATCTCAGTACCAGTACAATATAAATACTATTATATCTCAATACCAGTAGCCAGTACCTACTAGTACAATATAAATACAACTATATCTCAGTACCAGAACAAAATTAATACTACTATATCTCAGTACCAGTACAATATAAATACTACTATATCTCAGTACCAGTACAATATAAATACTACTATATCTCAGTACCAGTACAATATAAATACTACTATATCTCAGTACATATAAATACTACTATATCTCAGTACAGTACAATATAAATACTACTATATCTCAGTACCAGTACAATATAAATACTACTATATCTCAGTACCAGAACAAAATTAATACTACTATATCTCAGTACCAGTACAATATAAATACTACTATATCTCAGTACCAGTACAATATAAATACTACTATATCTCAGTACCAGTACAATATAAATACTACTATATCTCAGTACAAGTACAATATAAATATTACTATATCTCAGTACCAGTACAATATAAATACTACTATATCTCAGTACCAGTACAATATAAATACTACTATATCTCAGTACAAGTACAATATAAATACTACTATATCTCAGTACCAGTACAATATAAATACTACTATATCTCAGTACCAGTACAATATAAATACTACTATATCTCAGTACCAGTACAATATAAATATTACTATATCTCAGTACCAGTACAATATAAATACTACTATATCTCAGTACCAGTACAATATAAATACTACTATATCTCAGTACCAGTACAATATAAATACTACTATATCTCAGTACCAGTACAATATAAATACTACTATATCTCAGTACCAGTACAATATAAATACTACTATATCTCAATACCAGTATCCCACCAAGTACAATATAAATACTACTATATCTCAGTACCAGTACAATATAAATACTACCATATCTCAGTACCAGTACAATATAAATACTACTATATCTCAATACCAGTAGCCCACCAAGTACAATATAAATACTACTATATCTCAGTACCAGTACAATATAAATACTACTATATCTCAGTACCAGTACAATATAAATACTACTATATCTCAATACCAGTAGCCCACCAAGTACAATATAAATACTACTATATCTCAATACCAGTACAATATAAATACTACTATATCTCAGTACCAGAACAAAATTAATACTACTATATCTCAGTACAACATAAATACTACTATATCTCAGTACCAGTACAATATAAATACTACTATATCTCAGTACCAGTACAATATAAATACTACTATATCTCAGTACCAGTAGCCCACCAAGTACATTATAAATACTACTTTATTTATCTCAATGCCAGTACAATATAAATACTACTTAATTTATCTCAATCTCAATTAGAAGTCAATAGTATTGAATGCATCACCTCACAGAAACATCTCCTACTAGATCTACTGCGGTAACCATAATCACCTCACAGAAACATCTACTGCAGTACCCATAATCACCTCACAGAAACATCTACTGCAGTACCCATAATCACCTCACAGAAACATCTACTGCAGTACCCATAATCACCTCACAGAAACATCTACTGTAGTAACCATAATCACCTCACAGAAACATCTACTGCAGTGACCATAATCACCTCACAGAAACATCTCCTACTAGATCTACTGCAGTAACCATAATCACCTCACAGAAACATCTCCTACTAGATCTACTGCAGTGACCATAATCACCTCACAGAAACATCGCCTACTAGATCTACTGCAGTGACCATAATCACATAACAGAAACATCTACTGTAGTAACCATAATCACCTCACAGAAACATCTACTGCAGTAACCATAATCACCTCATAGAAACATCTCCTACCAGATCTACTGCAGTAACCATAATCACCTCACAGAAACATCTCCTACTAGATCTACTGCAGTGACCATAATCACCTCACAGAAACATCTACTGCAGTAACCATAATCACCTCACAGAAACATCTCCTACTAGATCTACTGCAGTAACCATAATCACCTCACAGAAACATCTGCAGTAACCATAATCACCTCACAGAAATATCTACTGCAGTAACCATAATCACCTCACAGAAACATCTACTCCAGTAACCATAATCACCTCACAGAAACATCTACTGCAGTAACCATAATCACCCCACAGAAACATCTACTGTAGTAACCATAATCACCTCACAGAAACATCTACTGCAGTAACCATAATCACCCCACAGAAACATCTACTGTAGTAACCATAATCACCTCACAGAAACATCTACTGCAGTAACCATAATGTGCCATGAATACTAGCCCAGCAGTGTCAGATATTTACAATGTGCCATGAATACTAGCCCAGCAGTGTCAGATATTTACAATACTATCCCAGTAGTGTCAGATATTTACAATGTGCCATGAATACTATCCTAGCAGTGTCAGATATTTACAATGTGCCATGAATACTATCCCAGCAGTGTCAGATATTTACAATGTGCCATGAATACTATCCTAGCAGTGTCAGATATTTACAATGTGCCATGAATACTATCCTAGTAGTGTCAGATATGTACAATGTGCCATGAATACTATCCCAGCAGTGTCGGATATTTACAATGTGCCATGAATACTATCCTAGCAGTGTCAGATATTTACAATGTGCCATGAATACTATCCTAGTAGTGTCAGATATTTACAATGTGCCATGAATACTATCCTAGTAGTGTCAGATATTTACAATGTGCCATGAATACTATCCTAGCAGTGTCAGATATTTACAATGTGCCATGAATACTAGCCCAGCAGTGTCAGATATTTACAATACTATCCCAGCAGTGTCAGATATTTACAATGTGCCATGAATACTATCCCAGTAGTGTCAGATATTTACAATGTGCCATGAATACTATCCCAGCAGTGTCAGATATTTACAATGTGCCATGAATACTATCCTAGTAGTGTCAGATATTTACAATACTAGCCCAGTAGTGTCAGATATTTACAATGTGCCATGAATACTATCCCAGTAGTGTCAGATATTTACAATGTGCCATGAATACTATCCTAGTAGTGTCAGATATTTACAATGTGCCATGAATACTATCCCAGCAGTGTCAGATATTTACAATGTGCCATGAATACTATCCTAGCAGTGTCAGATATTTACAATGTGCCATGAATACTATCCTAGTAGTGTCAGATATTTACAATGTGCCATGAATACTATCCTAGCAGTGTCAGATATTTACAATGTGCCATGAATACTAGCCCAGTAGTGTCAGATATTTACAATGTGCCATGAATACTAGCCCAGCAGTGTCAGATATTTACAATACTATCCCAGTAGTGTCAGATATTTACAATGTGCCATGAATACTATCCTAGCAGTGTCAGATATTTACAATGTGCCATGAATACTATCCCAGCAGTGTCAGATATTTACAATGTGCCATGAATACTATCCTAGTAGTGTCAGATATTTACAATGTGCCATGAATACTATCCTAGTAGTGTCAGATATTTACAATGTGCCATGAATACTATCCTAGCAGTGTCAGATATTTACAATGTGCCATGAATACTATCCCAGCAGTGTCAGATATTTACAATGTGCCATGAATACTATCCTAGTAGTGTCAGATATTTACAATGTGCCATGAATACTATCCTAGTAGTGTCAGATATATACAATACTATCCTGGCAGTGTCAGATATTTACAATGTGCCATGAATACTAGCCTCGATCACCATAGTAACTATTATTACTAACCTGGGACATAGATCACCATAGTAACTAGTGGTCCTTCTGTAGCTCAGTTGGTAGAGCATGGCGCTTGTAACGCCAGGGTAGTGGGTTCGATTCCCGGGACCACCCATACATAGAATGTATGCACACATGACTGTAAGTCGCTTTGGATAAAAGCGTCTGCTAAATGGCATATATTATTATTATTATATTAACTATGATTACTAACCTGGGACATAGATCACCATGTGAACTCTCCTCATCTCTTCTCCTCTCTCCTCCCTCCCCTCCTCTCTCCTCCCTCCCTTTTCTCTCCTCCCTCCCTTTTCTCTCCCCCTCCCCTCCTCTCTCTTCTCCTCTCTCCTCCCTCCCTTTTCTCCCCTCCTTCCCCTTTCTCTCCTCCCTCCCCTCCTCTCTCCTCCCTCCCCTCCTCCTCTTGCCTCCCTTCCCTTTATCTCCTCCCTCCTCTCTCCTCCCTCCCCTTTCTCTCCTCCCTCCCCTCCTCCTCCTCCTCTCTCCTCCCTCCCTTTTCTCTCCTCCCTCCCTTTTCTCTCCCCCTCCCCTCCTCTCTCTTCTCCTCTCTCCCTCCCTCCCTTTTCTCCCCTCCTTCCCCTTTCTCTCCTCCCTCCCCTCCTCTCTCCTCCCTCCCCTCCTCCTCTTGCCTCCCTTCCCTTTCTCTCCTCCCTCCTCTCTCCTCCCTCCCCTTTCTCTCCTCCCTCCCCTCCTCCTCCTCCTCTCTCCTCCCTCCCTTTTCTCTCCACCCTCCCCTCCTCTCTCTTCTCCTCTCTCCTCCCTCCCTTTTCTCCCTCCTTCCCCTTCTCTCCTCCCTCCCCTCCTCTCTCCTCCCTCCCCTCCTCCTCTTGCCTCCCTCCCCTTTCTCTCCTCCCTCCTCTCTCCTCCCTCCCCTTTCTCTCCTCCCTCCCATCCTCTCTCCTCCCTCCCCTCCTCCTCCTCCTCTTGCCTCCTTCCCCTTTCTCTCCTCCCTCCTCTCCTCTCTCCTCCCTCCCCTCCTCTCTCCTCCCTCCTCTCTCCTCCCTCCCCTTTCTCTCCTCCTTCCCATCCTCTCTCCTCCCTCCCCTCCTCCTCCTCCTCTCTTCTCCCTCCCCTTCTCTCTCCTTCTCTTTCTATCAGTGTCTTTATAGCAGCACTCCCCCCCCAGGCCAACTGCCTCTTGAGGTGGAATAAAATCACTAATGTCTTTGTGTGTGTGTGTGTGTGTGTGTGTGTGTGTGTGTGTGTGTGTGTGTGTGTGTGTGTGTGTGTGTGTGTGTGTGTGTGTGTGTGTGTGTGTGTGTGTTTGCTTAGGGCATCAGCAGTACTCCAATTAATTGCCTACCAGCTCTTACAGAATATCAGAGACACACACACACACACACACTAGATTGCCCTGAGGCTGAAATTTAAATCAGCAGTTTGTTTCTGTCAGACCTGAGTCTGCTGATAGTTACGTGTGTGTGTGTGTGTGTGTGTGTGTGTGTGTGTGTGTGTGTGTGTGTGTGTGTGTGTGTGTGTGTGTGTGTGTGTGTGTGTGTGTGTGTGTGTGAAGCAGGGTGTGTGTGTGTGAAGCAGGGTGTGTGTGCGCCTCTCAACGAAACTGAGTGGATTCAGTTCCTACCACCTCATTTAAATAACAGACGCACAACAGAGCCACGTCTGGTTCCACACCTTCAGATAGAGGAGACGAGACGAGACGAGACGAGACGAGACGAGACGAGACGAGACGAGAGGAGAGGAGAGGAGAGGAGAGGAGAGGAGAGGAGAGGAGAGGAGAGGAGAGGAGAGGAGAGGAGAGGAGAGAGGACAGGAGAGGAGAGGAGAGGAGAGGAGAGAGGACAGGAGAGGAAAGATGAAGAAGAGGAGAGGAGACAATAGAGGGAGAGTCAACATTTAGGCTCACACTGTCTAGACTGACTAGACTGACTAGACTGACTAGACTGACTAGACTGACTAGACTGTCACACCAGATAAAATACGTCCCATAATTATCAAAGATGGAGAGAGCTGGAGAGAGAAAGAGAAGGATAAGTAGATAGAGAGATAGATGGAGGAGAGATGGAGGAGAGATGGAGGAGAGATCGAGAGAGAGATGGAGAGAGATGGAGGAGAGATAGAGAGATGGAGGAGAGATGGAGAGAGATGGAGAGAGATGGAGAGAGAGATGGAGGAGAGATGGAGGAGAGATAGAGAAGGATAAATAGATAGAGAGATAGATGGAGGAGAGATGGAGGAGAGATCGAGAGGGAGATGGAGAGAGATGGAGGAGAGATAGAGAGATGGAGAGAGAAAGAGAAGGATAAGTAGATAGAGAGATAGATGGAGGAGAGATGGAGGAGAGATCGAGAGGGAGATGGAGAGAGATGGAGGAGAGATAGAGAGATGGAGAGAGAAAGAGAAGGATAAGTAGATAGAGAGATAGATGGAGGAGAGATGGAGGGAGATGGAGAGAGATGGAGAGGGAGATGGAGGAGAGATGGAGGAGAGATAGAGAAGGATAAATAGATAGAGAGATAGATGGAGGAGAGATGGAGGAGAGAGATGGAGGAGAGATGGAGAGAGATGGAGGAGAGATAGAGAGATGGAGAGAGAAAGAGAAGGATAAGTAGATAGAGAGATAGATGGAGGAGAGATGGAGGAGAGATGGAGAGAGATGGAGAGAGATGGAGAGAGAAAGAGAAGGATAAGTAGATAGAGAGATAGATGGAGGAGAGATGGAGGAGAGAGATGGAGGAGAGAGGAGAGAGGAGAGAGATGGAGGAGAGATAGAGAGAGATGGAGAGAGAAAGAGAAGGATAAGTAGATAGAGAGAGATGGAGGAGAGATGGAGAGAGATGGAGGAGAGATAGAGAGAGCTGGAGAGAGAAAGAGAAGGATAAATAGATAGAGAGATGGAGGAGAGATGGAGGAGAGATGGAGAGAGATGGAGAGAGCTGGAGAGAGAAAGAGAAGGATAAGTAGATAGAGAGATAGATGGAGGAGAGATGGAGGAGAGAGATGGAGGAGAGATGGAGAGAGAGAGATGGAGGAGAGATGGAGAGAGCTGGAGAGAGAAAGAGAAGGATAAATAGATAGAGAGATAGATGGAGGAGAGATGGAGGAGAGATGGAGGAGAGATGGAGGAGAGATGGAGAGAGAGATGGAGGAGAGATAGAGAGATGGAGGAGAGATGGAGAGAGAGAGATGGAGAGAGAGATGGAGAGAGATGGAGAGAGAGAGAAGATGGAGAGAGATAGATGGAGGAGAGATGAGAGAGATGGAGGAGAGAGATGGAGAGAGATGGAGGAGAAAGAGAAGGAGATAGAGAGATAGATGGAGAGAGATGGAGAGAGATGGAGAGAGAAAGAGAAGGATAAATAGATAGAGAGATAGATGGAGGAGAGATGGAGAGAGATGGAGGAGATAGAGAGATGGAGGAGAGAGATGGAGAGAGATGGAGGAGAGATCGAGAGATGGAGAATAGAGAGAGAGAGAGAGAGATGGAGAGAGAGAGAGGAGAGAGATGGAGAGAGAAGAGAGAGAGGATAAGAGAGATAGAGAGATAGATGGAGGAGAGATGGAGAGAGATGGAGAGAGAGAGAGAGAGAGAGGAGAGAGAGAGATGAGAGATAGATGGAGGAGAGAGAGAGAGGAGAGAGAGAGAGAGAGAGAGAGAGAGAGAGAGAGAGAGAGAGAGAGAGAGAGAGAGAGAGAGAGAGAGAGAGAGAGAGAGAGAGAGAGAGAGAGAGAGAGAGAGAGAGAGAGAGAGAGAGCAGAGAGAGAGAGAGAGAGCAAGAGAAAGTGCTCTACTGAAATTTCTGAATCCCTGCACATTGTAAATACGGTATAAATACTGAACACAAATATAAAACGCAACATGCAACAATTTCAAAGATATTATTGAGTTACAGTTCGTAGAAGGAAATCAGTCAATTTAAAATAATTAATTAGGCCGTAATCTATGGATTTGACATGACTGGGAATACAGATATGCATCTGTTGGTCACAGACACCTTTAATAAAAAGGTAGGGGGGGGTGGATCAGAACCAGTCAGTATCTGGTGTGGATCAGAACCAGTCAGTATCTGGGGTGGATCAGAACCAGTCAGTATCTGGTGTGGATCAGAACCAGTCAGTATCTGGGGTGGATCAGAACCAGTCAGTATCTGGGGTGGATCAGAACCAGTCAGTATCTGGGGTGGATCAGAACCAGTCAGTATCTGGGGTGGATCAGAACCAGTCAGTATATGGGGTGGATCAGAACCAGTCAGTATCTGGTGTGGTCATCAGAACCAGTCAGTATCTGGGGTGGATCAGAACCAGTCAGTATCTGGGGTGGATCAGAACCAGTCAGTATCTGGTGTGGATCAGAACCAGTCAGTATCTGGGGTGGATCAGAACCAGTCAGTATCTGGTGTGGATCAGAACCAGTCAGTATCTGGTGTGGATCAGAACCAGTCAGTATCTGGGGTGGATCAGAAAACCAGTCAGTATCTGGTGTGGATCAGAACCAGTCAGTATCTGGTGTGGATCAGAACCAGTCAGTATCTGGTGTGGATCAGAACCAGTCAGTATCTGGTGTGGATCAGAACCAGTCAGTATCTGGTGTGGATCAGAACCAGTCCAGGTATCTGGTGTGGATCAGAACCAGTCAGTATCTGGGGTGGATCAGAACCAGTCAGTATCTGGGGTGGATCAGAACCAGTCAGTATCTGGGGTGGCTCAGAACCAGTCAGTATCTGGTGTGGATCAGAACCAGTCAGTATCTGGTGTGGATCAGAACCAGTCAGTATCTGGGGTGGATCAGAACCAGTCAGTATCTGGTGTGGATCAGAACCAGTCAGTATCTGGTGTGGATCAGAAAACCAGTCAGTATCTGGGGTGGATCAGAACCAGTCAGTAAATGGGGTGGATCAGAACCAGTCAGTATCTGGTGTGGATCAGAACCAGTCAGTATCTGGTGTGGATCAGAACCAGTCAGTATCTGGTGTGGATCAGAACCAGTCAGTATCTGGTGTGGATCAGAACCAGTCAGTATCTGGTGTGGATCAGAACCAGTCAGTACCTGGTGTGGATCAGAACCAGTCAGTATCTGGGGTGGATCAGAACCAGTCAGTATCTGGGTGGATCAGAAAACCAGTCAGTATCTGGTGTGGATCAGAACCAGTCAGTATCTGGGGTGGATCAGAACCAGTCAGTATCTGGGGTGGATCAGAACCAGTCAGTATCTGGGTGGATCAGAACCAGTCAGTATCTGGGGTGGATCAGAACCAGTCAGTATCTGGTGTGGATCAGAACCAGTCAGTATCTGGGGTGGATCAGAACCAGTCAGTATCTGGTGTGGATCAGAACCAGTCAGTATCTGGGGTGGCTCAGAACCAGTCAGTATCTGGTGTGGATCAGAACCAGTCAGTATCTGGTGTGGATCAGAACCAGTCAGTATCTGGGGTGGATCAGAACCAGTCAGTATCTGGGTGGATCAGAACCAGTCAGTATCTGGTGTGGATCAGAACCAGTCAGTATCTGGTGTGGATCAGAACCAGTCAGTATCTGGGGTGGATCAGAACCAGTCAGTATCTGGGGTGGATCAGAACCAGTCAGTATCTGGTGTGGATCAGAACCAGTCAGTATCTGGTGTGGATCAGAACCAGTCAGTATCTGGGGTGGATCAGAACCAGTCAGTATCTGGGGTGGATCAGAACCAGTCAGTATCTGGTGTGGATCAGAACCAGTCAGTATCTGGTGTGGATCAGAACCAGTCAGTATCTGGTGTGGATCAGAACCAGTCAGTATCTGGTGTGGATCAGAACCAGTCAGTATCTGGGGTGGATCAGAACCAGTCAGTATCTGGTGTGGATCAGAACCAGTCAGTATCTGGGGTGGATCAGAACCAGTCAGTATCTGGGGTGGATCAGAACCAGTCAGTATCTGGGGTGGATCAGAACCAGTCAGTATCTGGGGTGGATCAGAACCAGTCAGTATCTGGTGTGGATCAGAACCAGTCAGTATCTGGGGTGGATCAGAACCAGTCAGTATCTGGTGTGGATCAGAACCAGTCAGTATCTGGTGTGGATCAGAACCAGTCAGTATCTGGTGTGGATCAGAACCAGTCAGTATCTGGGGTGGATCAGAACCAGTCAGTAGTCAGTCAGTCTGGGGTGGATCAGAACCAGTCAGTATCTGGGGTGGATCAGAACCAGTCAGTATCTGGTGGTGGATCAGAACCAGTCAGTATCTGGGGTGGATCAGAACCAGTCAGTATCTGGGGTGGATCAGAACCAGTCAGTATCTGGGGTGGATCAGAACCAGTCAGTATCTGGGGTGGATCAGAACCAGTCAGTATCTGGTGTGGATCAGAACCAGTCAGTATCTGGGGTGGATCAGAACCAGTCAGTATCTGGTGTGGATTAGAACCAGTCAGTAGCTGGTGTGGATCAGAACCAGTCAGTATCTGGTGTGGATCAGAACCAGTCAGTATCTGGGGTGGATCAGAACCAGTCAGTATCTGGGGTGGATCAGAACCAGTCAGTATCTGGGGTGGATCAGAACCAGTCAGTATCTGGGGTGGATCAGAACCAGTCAGTATCTGGTGTGGATTAGAACCAGTCAGTATCTGGTGTGGATCAGAAAACCAGTCAGTATCTGGTGTGGATCAGAACCAGTCAGTATCTGGGGTGGATCAGAACCAGTCAGTATCTGGTGTGGATCAGAAACAGTCAGTATCTGGTGTGGATCAGAACCAGTCAGTATCTGGGGTGGATCAGAAAACCAGTCAGTATCTGGTGTGGATCAGAACCAGTCAGTATCTGGTGTGGATCAGAACCAGTCAGTATCTGGTGTGGATCAGAACCAGTCAGTATCTGGTGTGGATCAGAACCAGTCAGTATCTGGTGTGGATCAGAACCAGTCAGGTATCTGGTGTGGATCAGAACCAGTCAGTATCTGGTGTGGATCAGAACCAGTCAGTATCTGGTGTGGATCAGAACCAGTCAGTATCTGGGGTGGATCAGAACCAGTCAGTATCTGGGGTGGATCAGAACCAGTCAGTATCTGGGGTGGGTCAGAACCAGTCAGTATCTGGTGTGGATCAGAACCAGTCAGTATCTGGTGTGGATCAGAACCAGTCAGTATCTGGGGTGGATCAGAACCAGTCAGTATCTGGTGTGGATCAGAACCAGTCAGTATCTGGTGTGGATCAGAAAACCAGTCAGTATCTGGGGTGGATCAGAACCAGTCAGTATCTGGGGTGGATCAGAACCAGTCAGTATCTGGTGTGGATCAGAACCAGTCAGTATCTGGTGTGGATCAGAACCAGTCAGTATCTGGTGTGGATCAGAACCAGTCAGTATCTGGTGTGGATCAGAACCAGTCAGTACCTGGTGTGGATCAGAACCAGTCAGTATCTGGGGTGGATCAGAACCAGTCAGTATCTGGGTGGATCAGAAAACCAGTCAGTATCTGGTGTGGATCAGAACCAGTCAGTATCTGGGGTGGATCAGAACCAGTCAGTATCTGGGGTGGATCAGAACCAGTCAGTATCTGGTGTGGATCAGAACCAGTCAGTATCTGGGGTGGATCAGAACCAGTCAGTATCTGGTGTGGATCAGAACCAGTCAGTATCTGGGGTGGATCAGAACCAGTCAGTATCTGGTGTGGATCAGAACCAGTCAGTATCTGGGGTGGCTCAGAACCCGTCAGTATCTGGTGTGGATCAGAACCAGTCAGTATCTGGTGTGGATCAGAACCAGTCAGTATCTGGGGTGGATCAGAACCAGTCAGTATCTGGGTGGATCAGAACCAGTCAGTATCTGGTGTGAACCAGTCATCAGAACCAGTCAGTATCTGGTGTGGATCAGAGCCAGTCAGTATCTGGGGTGGATCAGAACCAGTCAGTATCTGGGGTGGATCAGAACCAGTCAGTATCTGGTGTGGATCAGAACCAGTCAGTATCTGGTGTGGATCAGAACCAGTCAGTATCTGGGTGGATCAGAACCAGTCAGTATCTGGGGTGGATCAGAACCAGTCAGTATCTGGTGTGGATCAGAACCAGTCAGTATCTGGTGTGGATCAGAACCAGTCAGTATCTGGTGTGGATCAGAACCAGTCAGTATCTGGTGTGGATCAGAACCAGTCAGTATCTGGGGTGGATCAGAACCAGTCAGTATCTGGGGTGGATCAGAACCAGTCAGTATCTGGTGTGGATCAGAACCAGTCAGTATCTGGGGTGGATCAGAACCAGTCAGTATCTGGGGTGGATCAGAACCAGTCAGTATCTGGGGTGGATCAGAACCAGTCAGTATCTGGGGTGGATCAGAACCAGTCAGTATCTGGTGTGGATCAGAACCAGTCAGTATCTGGGGTGGATCAGAACCAGTCAGTATCTGGTGTGGATCAGAACCAGTCAGTATCTGGGTGGATCAGAACCAGTCAGTATCTGGTGTGGATCAGAACCAGTCAGTATCTGGTGTGGATCAGAACCAGTCAGTATCTGGGGTGGATCAGAACCAGTCAGTATCTGGGGTGGATCAGAACCAGTCAGTATCTGGTGTGGATCAGAACCAGTCAGTATCTGGTGTGGATCAGAACCAGTCAGTATCTGGGGTGGATCAGAACCAGTCAGTATCTGGGGTGGATCAGAACCAGTCAGTATCTGGGGTGGCTCAGAACCAGTCAGTATCTGGTGTGGATCAGAACCAGTCAGTATCTGGTGTGGATCAGAACCAGTCAGTATCTGGGGTGGATCAGAACCAGTCAGTATCTGGTGTGGATCAGAACCAGTCAGTATCTGGTGTGGATCAGAAAACCAGTCAGTATCTGGGGTGGATCAGAACCAGTCAGTATCTGGGGTGGATCAGAACCAGTCAGTATCTGGTGTGGATCAGAACCAGTCAGTATCTGGTGTGGATCAGAACCAGTCAGTATCTGGTGTGGATCAGAACCAGTCAGTATCTGGTGTGGATCAGAACCAGTCAGTACCTGGTGTGGATCAGAACCAGTCAGTATCTGGGGTGGATCAGAACCAGTCAGTATCTGGGTGGATCAGAAAACCAGTCAGTATCTGGTGTGGATCAGAACCAGTCAGTATCTGGGGTGGATCAGAACCAGTCAGTATCTGGTGTCGATCAGAACCAGTCAGTATCTGGGGTGGATCAGAACCAGTCAGTATCTGGTGTGGATCAGAACCAGTCAGTATCTGGGGTGGATCAGAACCAGTCAGTATCTGGTGTGGATCAGAACCAGTCAGTATCTGGGGTGGCTCAGAACCAGTCAGTATCTGGTGTGGATCAGAACCAGTCAGTATCTGGTGTGGATCAGAACCAGTCAGTATCTGGGGTGGATCAGAACCAGTCAGTATCTGGGTGGATCAGAACCAGTCAGTATCTGGTGTGGATCAGAACCAGTCAGTATCTGGTGTGGATCAGAGCCAGTCAGTATCTGGGGTGGATCAGAACCAGTCAGTATCTGGGGTGGATCAGAACCAGTCAGTATCTGGTGTGGATCAGAACCAGTCAGTATCTGGTGTGGATCAGAACCAGTCAGTATCTGGGTGGATCAGAACCAGTCAGTATCTGGGGTGGATCAGAACCAGTCAGTATCTGGTGTGGATCAGAACCAGTCAGTATCTGGGGTGGATCAGAACCAGTCAGTATCTGGTGTGGATCAGAACCAGTCAGTATCTGGGGTGGATCAGAACCAGTCAGTATCTGGTGTGGATCAGAACCAGTCAGTATCTGGGGTGGCTCAGAACCAGTCAGTATCTGGTGTGGATCAGAACCAGTCAGTATCTGGTGTGGATCAGAACCAGTCAGTATCTGGGGTGGATCAGAACCAGTCAGTATCTGGGTGGATCAGAACCAGTCAGTATCTGGTGTGGATCAGAACCAGTCAGTATCTGGTGTGGATCAGAGCCAGTCAGTATCTGGGGTGGATCAGAACCAGTCAGTATCTGGGGTGGATTCAGAACCAGTCAGTATCTGGTGTGGATCAGAACCAGTCAGTATCTGGTGTGGATCAGAACCAGTCAGTATCTGGGTGGATCAGAACCAGTCAGTATCTGGGGTGGATCAGAACCAGTCAGTATCTGGTGTGGATCAGAACCAGTCAGTATCTGGTGTGGATCAGAACCAGTCAGTATCTGGTGTGGATCAGAACCAGTCAGTATCTGGTGTGGATCAGAACCAGTCAGTATCTGGGGTGGATCAGAACCAGTCAGTATCTGGGGTGGATCAGAACCAGTCAGTATCTGGTGTGGATCAGAACCAGTCAGTATCTGGGGTGGATCAGAACCAGTCAGTATCTGGGGTGGATCAGAACCAGTCAGTATCTGGGGTGGATCAGAACCAGTCAGTATCTGGGGTGGATCAGAACCAGTCAGTATCTGGTGTGGATCAGAACCAGTCAGTATCTGGGGTGGATCAGAACCAGTCAGTATCTGGTGTGGATCAGAACCAGTCAGTATCTGGGTGGATCAGAACCAGTCAGTATCTGGTGTGGATCAGAACCAGTCAGTATCTGGTGTGGATCAGAACCAGTCAGTATCTGGGGTGGATCAGAACCAGTCAGTATCTGGGGTGGATCAGAACCAGTCAGTATCTGGTGTGGATCAGAACCAGTCAGTATCTGGTGGGATCAGAACCAGTCAGTATCTGGGGTGGATCAGAACCAGTCAGTATCTGGGGTGGATCAGAACCAGTCAGTATCTGGGGTGGCTCAGAACCAGTCAGTATCTGGTGTGGATCAGAACCAGTCAGTATCTGGTGTGGATCAGAACCAGTCAGTATCTGGGGTGGATCAGAACCAGTCAGTATCTGGTGTGGATCAGAACCAGTCAGTATCTGGTGTGGATCAGAAAACCAGTCAGTATCTGGGGTGGATCAGAACCAGTCAGTATCTGGGGTGGATCAGAACCAGTCAGTATCTGGTGTGGATCAGAACCAGTCAGTATCTGGTGTGGATCAGAACCAGTCAGTATCTGGTGTGGATCAGAACCAGTCAGTATCTGGTGTGGATCAGAACCAGTCAGTACCTGGTGTGGATCAGAACCAGTCAGTATCTGGGGTGGATCAGAACCAGTCAGTATCTGGGTGGATCAGAAAACCAGTCAGTATCTGGTGTGGATCAGAACCAGTCAGTATCTGGGGTGGATCAGAACCAGTCAGTATCTGGGGTGGATCAGAACCAGTCAGTATCTGGTGTGGATCAGAACCAGTCAGTATCTGGGGTGGATCAGAACCAGTCAGTATCTGGTGTGGATCAGAACCAGTCAGTATCTGGGGTGGATCAGAACCAGTCAGTATCTGGTGTGGATCAGAACCAGTCAGTATCTGGGGTGGATCAGAACCAGTCAGTATCTGGTGTGGATCAGAACCAGTCAGTACCTGGTGTGGATCAGAACCAGTCAGTATCTGGGGTGGATCAGAACCAGTCAGTATCTGGGTGGATCAGAACCAGTCAGTATCTGGTGTGGATCAGAACCAGTCAGTATCTGGTGTGGATCAGAGCCAGTCAGTATCTGGGGTGGATCAGAACCAGTCAGTATCTGGGGTGGATCAGAACCAGTCAGTATCTGGTGTGGATCAGAACCAGTCAGTATCTGGTGTGGATCAGAACCAGTCAGTATCTGGGTGGATCAGAACCAGTCAGTATCTGGGGTGGATCAGAACCAGTCAGTATCTGGGGTGGATCAGAACCAGTCAGTATCTGGTGTGGATCAGAACCAGTCAGTATCTGGTGTCGATCAGAACCAGTCAGTATCTGGTGTGGATCAGAACCAGTCAGTATCTGGTGTGGATCAGAACCAGTCAGTATCTGGGGTGGATCAGAACCAGTCAGTATCTGGGGTGGATCAGAACCAGTCAGTATCTGGTGTGGATCAGAACCAGTCAGTATCTGGGGTGGATCAGAACCAGTCAGTATCTGGGGTGGATCAGAACCAGTCAGTATCTGGGGTGGATCAGAACCAGTCAGTATCTGGGGTGGATCAGAACCAGTCAGTATCTGGGGTGGATCAGAACCAGTCAGTATCTGGTGTGGATCAGAACCAGTCAGTATCTGGGGTGGATCAGAACCAGTCAGTATCTGGTGTGGATCAGAACCAGTCAGTATCTGGGGTGGATCAGAACCAGTCAGTATCTGGTGTGGATCAGAACCAGTCAGTATCTGGTGTGGATCAGAACCAGTCAGTATCTGGGGTGGATCAGAACCAGTCAGTATCTGGGGTGGATCAGAACCAGTCAGTATCTGGTGTGGATCAGAACCAGTCAGTATCTGGTGTGGATCAGAACCAGTCAGTATCTGGGGTGGATCAGAACCAGTCAGTATCTGGGGTGGATCAGAACCAGTCAGTATCTGGGGTGGATCAGAACCAGTCAGTATCTGGTGTGGATCAGAACCAGTCAGTATCTGGGGTGGATCAGAACCAGTCAGTATCTGGGGTGGATCAGAACCAGTCAGTATCTGGTGTGGATCAGAACCAGTCAGTATCTGGGGTGGATCAGAACCAGTCAGTATCTGGGGTGGATCAGAACCAGTCAGTATCTGGTGTGGATCAGAACCAGTCAGTATCTGGTGTGGATCAGAACCAGTCAGTACCTGGTGTGGATCAGAACCAGTCAGTATCTGGTGTGGATCAGAACCAGTCAGTATCTGGTGTGGATCAGAACCAGTCAGTATCTGGGGTGGATCAGAACCAGTCAGTATCTGGGGTGGATCAGAACCAGTCAGTATCTGGTGTGGATCAGAACCAGTCAGTATCTGGGTGGATCAGAACCAGTCAGTATCTGGGGTGGATCAGAACCAGTCAGTATCTGGTGTGGATCAGAACCAGTCAGTATCCACCCCAGAATCTGGGTGGATCAGAACCAGTCAGTATCTGGTGTGGATCAGAACCAGTCAGTATCTGGTGTGGATCAGAACCAGTCAGTATCTGGTGTGGATCAGAACCAGTCAGTATCTGGGTGGATCAGAACCAGTCAGTATCTGGTGTGGATCAGAACCAGTCAGTATCTGGTGTGGATCAGAACCAGTCAGTATCTGGTGTGGATCAGAACCAGTCAGTATCTGGGGTGGATCAGAACACCAGTCAGTATCTGGTGTGGATCAGAACCAGTCAGTATCTGGGGTGGATCAGAACCAGTCAGTATCTGGGGTGGATCAGAACCAGTCAGTATCTGGGGTGGATCAGAACCAGTCAGTATCTGGTGTGGATCAGAACCAGTCAGTATCTGGGGTGGATCAGAACCAGTCAGTATCTGGTGTGGATCAGAGAACCAGTCAGTATCTGGTGTGGATCAGAACCAGTCAGTATCTGGTGTGGATCAGAACCAGTCAGTATCTGGTATGGATCAGAACCAGTCAGTATCTGGTATGGATCAGAACCAGTCAGTATCTGGTGTGGATCAGAACCAGTCAGTATCTGGGGTGGATCAGAACCAGTCAGTATCTGGTGTGGATCAGAACCAGTCAGTATCTGGTGTGGATCAGAACCAGTCAGTATCTGGTGTGGATCAGAACCAGTCAGTATCTGGTGTGGATCAGAACCAGTCAGTATCTGGGGTGGATCAGAACCAGTCAGTATCTGGGGTGGATCAGAACCAGTCAGTATCTGGTGTGGATCAGAACCAGTCAGTATCTGGGGTGGATCAGAACCAGTCAGTATCTGGGTTGGATCAGAACCAGTCAGTATCTGGGGTGGATCAGAACCAGTCAGTATCTGGGGTGGATCAGAACCAGTCAGTATCTGGTGTGGATCAGAACCAGTCAGTATCTGGGGTGGATCAGAACCAGTCAGTATCTGGTGTGGATCAGAACCAGTCAGTATCTGGGTGGATCAGAACCAGTCAGTATCTGGGGTGGATCAGAACCAGTCAGTATCTGGTGTGGATCAGAACCAGTCAGTATCTGGGGTGGATCAGAACCAGTCAGTATCTGGGGTGGATCAGAACCAGTTAGTATCTGGTGTGGATCAGAACCAGTCAGTATCCACCCCGGTATCTGGAGTGGATCAGAACCAGTCAGTATCTGGGTGGATCAGAACCAGTCAGTATCTGGTGTGGATCAGAACCAGTCAGTATCCACCCCAGTATCTGGGTGGATCAGAACCAGTCAGTATCTGGTGTGGATCAGAACCAGTCAGTATCTGGGGTGGATCAGAACCAGTCAGTATCTGGGGTGGATCAGAACCAGTCAGTATCTGGTGTGGATCAGAACCAGTCAGTATCTGGTGTGGGTCAGAACCAGTCAGTATCTGGGGTGGATCAGAACCAGTCAGTATCTGGTGTGGATCAGAACCAGTCAGTATCTGGTGTGGATCAGAAAACCAGTCAGTATCTGGTGTGGATCAGAAAACCAGTCAGTATCTGGTGTGGATCAGAACCAGTCAGTATCTGGTGTGGATCAGAACCAGTCAGTACCTGGTGTGGATCAGAACCAGTCAGTATCTGGTGTGGATCAGAACCAGTCAGTATCTGGTGTGGATCAGAACCAGTCAGTATCTGGGGTGGATCAGAACCAGTCAGTATCTGGGGTGGATCAGAACCAGTCAGTATCTGGTGTGGATCAGAACCAGTCAGTATCTGGGTGGATCAGAACCAGTCAGTATCTGGGTGGATCAGAACCAGTCAGTATCTGGTGTGGATCAGAACCAGTCAGTATCTGGGTGGATCAGAACCAGTCAGTATCTGGTGTGGATCAGAACCAGTCAGTATCTGGGGTGGATCAGAACCAGTCAGTATCTGGTGTGGATCAGAACCAGTCAGTATCTGGGTGGATCAGAACCAGTCAGTATCTGGGGTGGATCAGAACCAGTCAGTATCTGGTGTGGATCAGAACCAGTCAGTATCTGGTGTGGATCAGAAAACCAGTCAGTATCTGGTGTGGATCAGAAAACCAGTCAGTATCTGGTGTGGATCAGAACCAGTCAGTATCTGGGGTGGATCAGAACCAGTCAGTATCTGGGGTGGATCAGAACCAGTCAGTATCTGGGTGGATCAGTATCTGGTGTGGATCAGAACCAGTCAGTATCTGGTGTGGATCAGAACCAGTCAGTATCTGGTGTGGATCAGAAAACCAGTCAGTATCTGGTGTGGATCAGAAAACCAGTCAGTATCTGGTGTGGATCAGAACCAGTCAGTATCTGGTGTGGATCAGAACCAGTCAGTATCTGGTGTGGATCAGAACCAGTCAGTATCTGGGGTGGATCAGAACCAGTCAGTATCTGGTGTGGATCAGAACCAGTCAGTATCTGGTGTGGATCAGAACCAGTCAGTATCTGGTGTGGATCAGAACCAGTCAGTATCTGGTGTGGATCAGAACCAGTCAGTATCTGGTGTGGATCAGAACCAGTCAGTATCTGGGGTGACACATCTCCTTCTCATAGAGTTGATCAGGATGTTGGAATATTGTCCCACTCCTCTTCAATGGCTGTGTGAAGTTGCTGGGTATTGATGTAATTCCCATTATACACCCTGAGAAACAAACCTGATGTAATTCCCATTATACACCCTGAGAAACAAACCTGATGTAATTCCCATTATACACCCTGAGAAACAAACCTGATGTTATTCCCATTATACACCCTGAGAAACAAACCTGATGTTATTCCCATTATACACCCTGAGAAACAAACCTGATGTTATTCCCATTATACACCCTGAGAAACAAACCTGATGTAATTCCCATTATACACCCTGAGAAACAAACCTGATGTTATTCCCTTTATACACCCTGAGAAACAAACCTGATGTTATTCCCATTATACACCCTGAGAAACAAACCTGATGTTATTCCCTTTATACACCCTGAGAAACAAACCTGGTGTTATTCCCATTATACACCCTGAGAAACAAACCTGATGTTATTCCCATTATACACCCTGAGAAACAAACCTGATGTTATTCCCTTTATACACCCTGAGAAACAAACCTGATGTTATTCCCATTATACACCCTGAGAAACAAACCTGATGTTATTCCCATTATACACCCTGAGAAACAAACCTGATGTAATTCCCATTATACACCCTGAGAAACAAACCTGATGTTATTCCCATTATACACCCTGAGAAACAAACCTGATGTTATTCCCATTATACACCCTGAGAAACAAACCAGGCGTTATTCCCATTATACACCCTGACAAACAAACCTGATGTAATTCCCATTATACACCCTGAGAAACAAACCTGATGTAATTCCCATTATACACCCTGAAAAACAAACCTGATGTTATTCCCATTATACACTCTGATAAACAAACCTGATGTTATTCCCATTATACACCCTGAGAAACAAACCTGATGTTATTCCCATTATACACCCTGAGAAACAAACCTGATGTAATTCCCATTATACACCCTAAGAAACAAACCTGATGTTATTCTCATTATACACCCTGAGATACAAACCTGATGTAATTCCCATTATACACCCTGAGAAACAAACCTGATGTTATTCCCATTATACACCCTGAGAAACAAACCTGATGTAATTCCCATTATACACCCTGAGAAACAAACCTGATGTTATTCCCATTATACACCCTGAGAAACAAACCTGGTGTTATTCCCTTTATACACCCTGAGAAACAAACCTGATGTTATTCCCATTATACACCCTGAGAAACAAACCTGATGTTATTCCCTTTATACACCCTGAGAAACAAACCTGATGTTATTCCCATTATACACCCTGAGAAACAAACCTGATGTTATTCCCTTTATACACCCTGAGAAACAAACCTGATGTTATTCTCATTATACACCCTGAGAAACAAACCTGATGTTATTCCCATTATACACCCTGAGAAACAAACCTGATGTTATTCCCTTTATACACCCTGAGAAACAAACCTGATGTTATTCCCATTATACACCCTGAGAAACAAACCTGATGTTATTCCCATTATACACCCTGAGAAACGAACCTGATGTTATTCCCTTTGTACACCCTGAGAAACAAAGAGCTTTCTTCTGAAACTCGTCAGTCTATTCTTGTTCTGTGAAATGAAGGCTATTCCATGTGAGAAAGAAACTTAAGATCTCGTGTGTACTACTCCCTTCACAGAACAGCACAAACTGGCTCTAACCAGAATAGAAAGAGGAGTGTGAGGCCACGGTGCACAACTGAGCAAGAGGACAAGTACATTAGAGTGTCTAGTTTGAGAAACAGACGCCTCACAAGTCCTCAACTGGCAGCGAGGCCCCGGTGCACAACTGAGCAAGAGGACAAGTACATTAGAGTGTCTAGTTTGAGAAACAGACGCCTCACAAGTCCTCAACTGGCAGCTTCATTAAATATAGTACCCTTCAAAACACCAGTCTCAACGTCAAAAGTGAAGAGGCGACTCCGGGATGCTGGCCTTCTGGGCAGAGTTGCAAAGAAAAAGCCATATCTCAGACTGGCCAATAAAAAGAGAAAGATTAAGATGGGCAAAAGAACACAGACACTGGACAGAGGAACTCTGCCAAGAAGGCCAGCATCCAGGAGTCGCCTCTTCACTGTTGACGTTGAGACTGGACAGAGGAACTCTGCCTTAGAAGGTCAGCATCCAGGAGTCGCCTCTTCACTGTTGATGTTGAGACTGGACAGAGGAACTCTGCCAAGAAGGCCAGCATCCAGGAGTCGCCTCTTCACTGTTGACGTTGAGACTGGTCAGAGGAACTCTGCCAAGAAGGCCAGCATCCAGGAGTCGCCTCTTCACTGTTGACGTTGAGACTGGACAGAGGAACTCTGCCTTAGAAGGTCAGCATCCAGGAGTCTCCTCTTCACTGTTGACGTTGAGACTGGACAGAGGAACTCTGCCTTAGAAGGCCAGCATCCAGGAGTCGCCTCTTCACTGTTGACGTTGAGACTGGACAGAGGAACTCTGCCAGTGTTCCATTATTAAAGTGACCAGTGTTCCATTATTAAAGTGACCAGTGTTCCATTATTAAAGTGACCAGTGTTCCATTATTAAAGTGACCAGTGTTCCATTATTAAAGTGACCAGTGTTCCATTATTAAAGTGACCAGTGTTCCATTATTAAAGTGACCAGTGTTCCATTATTAAAGTGACCAGTGTTCCATTATTAAAGTGACCAGTGTTCCATCATGAAAGTGACCAGTGTTCCATTATTAAAGTGACCAGTGTTCCATTATTAAAGTGACCAGTGTTCCATTATTAAAGTGACCAGTGTTCCATTATTAAAGTGACCAGTGTTCCATTATTAAAGTGACCAGTGTTCCATTATTAAAGTGACTAGTGTTCCATTATTAAAGTGACTAGTGTTCCATTATTAAAGTGACCAGTGTTCCATTATTAAAGCATTAAAGTGACCAGTGTTCCATTATTAAAGTGACCAGTGTTCCATTATTAAAGTGACCAGTGTTCCATTATTAAAGTGACTAGTGTTCCATTATTAAAGTGACTAGTGTTCCATTATTAAAGTGACCAGTGTTCCATTATTAAAGTGACCAGTGTTCCATTATTAAAGTGACCAGTGTTCCATTATTAAAGTGACCAGTGTTCCATTATTAAAGTGACCAGTGTTCCATCATGAAAGTGACTAGTGTTCCATTATTAAAGTGACTAGTGTTCCATCATGAAAGTGACCAGTGTTCCATCATGAATGTGACCAGTGTTCCATCATTAAAGTGACCAGTGTTCCATTATTAAAGTGACCAGTGTTCCATTATTAAAGTGACTAGTGTTCCATTATTAAAGTGACCAGTGTTCCATTATTAAAGCATTAAAGTGACCAGTGTTCCATTATGAAAGTGACCAGTGTTCCATTATTAAAGTGACCAGTGTTCCATTATTAAAGTGACTAGTGTTCCATTATTAAAGTGACCAGTGTTCCATTATTAAAGCATTAAAGTGACCAGTGTTCCATTATGAAAGTGACTAGTGTTCCATTATTAAAGTGACTAGTGTTCCATTATTAAAGTGACCAGTGTTCCATTATTCAAGTGACCAGTGTCCCATTATTAAAGTGACCAGTGTTCCATTATTAAAGTGACCTGTGTTCCATTATTAAAGTGACCTGTGTTCCATTATTAAAGTGACCAGTGTTCCATTATTAAAGTGACCAGTGTTCCATTATTAAAGTGACCAGTGTTCCATTATTAAAGTGACCAGTGTTCCATTATTAAAGTGACTAGTGTTCCATCATGAATGTGACCTGTGTTCCATCATGAATGTGACCTGTGTTCCATCATGAAAGTGACTAGTGTTCCATTATTAAAGTGACCAGTGTTCCATTATTAAAGTGACCAGTGTTCCATTATTAAAGTGACCAGTGTTCCATTATTAAAGTGACTAGTGTTCCATTATTAAAGTGACTAGTGTTCCATCATGAAAGTGACTAGTGTTCCATTATTAAAGTGACCAGTGTTCCATTATTAAAGTGACCAGTGTTCCATTATTAAAGTGACCAGTGTTCCATTATTAAAGTGACTAGTGTTCCATCATGAAAGTGACCAGTGTTCCATTATAAAGTGACCAGTGTTCCATTATTAAAGTGACCAGTGTTCCATTATTAAAGTGACTAGTGTTCCATCATGAAAGTGACCAGTGTTCCATTATTAAAGTGACTAGTGTTCCATCATGAAAGTGACTAGTGTTCCATTATTAAAGTGACTAGTGTTCCATTATTAAAGTGACCAGTGTTCCATTATTCAAGTGACCAGTGTTCCATTATTAAAGTGACTAGTGTTCCATTATTAAAGTGACCAGTGTTCCATTATTAAAGTGACCAGTGTTCCATTATTAAAGTGACCAGTGTTCCATTATTAAAGTGACCAGTGTTCCATTATTAAAGTGACCAGTGTTCCATTATGAAAGTGACCAGTGTTCCATTATTAAAGTGACCAGTGTTCCATTATTAAAGTGACCAGTGTTCCATTATGAAAGTGACCAGTGTTCCATTATTCAAGACCAGTGTTCCATTATTAAAGTGACTAGTGTTCCATCATGAAAGTGACCAGTGTTCCATCATGAAAGTGACCAGTGTTCCATTATTAAAGTGACCAGTGTTCCATTATTAAAGTGACCAGTGTTCCATTATTAAAGTGACCAGTGTTCCATTATTAAAGTGACCAGTGTTCCATTATTAAAGTGACCAGTGTTCCATTATTAAAGTGACCAGTGTTCCATCATTAAAGTGACCAGTGTTCCATTATTAAAGTGACCAGTGTTCCATCATGAAAGTGACCAGTGTTCCATTATTAAAGTGACCAGTGTTCCATTATTAAAGTGACCAGTGTTCCATTATTAAAGTGACTAGTGTTCCATTATTCAAGTGACCAGTGTTCCATTATTAAAGTGACCAGTGTTCCATTATTAAAGTGACTAGTGTTCCATTATTAGTGACCAGTGTTCCATTATTAAAGTGACCAGTGTTCCATTATTAAAGTGACCAGTGTTCCATTATTAAAGTGACCAGTGTTCCATTATTAAAGTGACCAGTGTTCCATTATTAAAGTGACCAGTGTTCCATTATTAAAGTGACCAGTGTTCCATTATTAGAGTGACCAGTGTTCCATTATTAAAGTGACCAGTGTTCCATTATTAAAGTGACCAGTGTTCCATTATTAGAGTGACCAGTGTTCCATTATTAAAGTGACCAGTGTTCCATTATTATAGTGACCAGTGTTCCATTATTAAAGTGACCAGTGTTCCATTATTAAAGTGACCAGTGTTCCATTATTAAAGTGACCAGTGTTCCATTATTAAAGTGACCAGTGTTCCATTATTAAAGTGACCAGTGTTCCATTATTAAAGTGACCAGTGTTCCATTATTAAAGTGACCAGTGTTCCATTATTATAGTGACCAGTGTTCCATTATTATAGTGACCAGTGTTCCATTATTAAAGTGACCAGTGTTCCATTATTAAAGTGACCAGTGTTCCATTATTACAGTGACCAGTGTTCCATTATGAAAGTGACCAGTGTTCCATTATGAAAGTGACCAGTGTTCCATTATTAAAGTGACCAGTGTTCCATTATTATAGTGACCAGTGTTCCATTATTATAGTGACCAGTGTTCCATTATTAAAGTGACCAGTGTTCCATTATTAAAGTGACCAGTGTTCCATTATTACAGTGACCAGTGTTCCATTATGAAAGTGACCAGTGTTCCATTATTAAAGTGACCAGTGTTCCATTATTAAAGTGACCAGTGTTCCATTATTAAAGTGACTAGTGTTCCATTATTAAAGTGACCAGTGTTCCATTATTACAGTGACCAGTGTTCCATTATTAAAGTGACCAGTGTTCCATTATTAAAGTGACCAGTGTTCCATTATTAAAGTGACCAGTGTTCCATTATTAAAGTGACTAGTGTTCCATTATTAAAGTGACCAGTGTTCCATCATGAAAGTGACCAGTGTTCAATGTCTGTGTACATAATAGAGAAACCTGGTCGCTACAGTGATTGAGTTCAGGGCAGTGATGGCTGTTTAACAGTCTGATGGCCTTGAGATAGAAGCTGACTAGTGATGGCTGTTTAACAGTCTGATGGCCTTGAGATAGAAGCTGACTAGTGATGGCTGTTTAACAGTCTGATGGCCTTGAGATAGAAGCTGACTAGTGATGGCTGTTTAACAGTCTGATGGCCTTGAGATAGAAGCTGACTAGTGATGGCTGTTTAACAGTCTGATGGCCTTGAGATAGAAGCTGACTAGTGATGGCTGTTTAACAGTCTGATGGCCTTGAGATAGAAGCTGACTAGTGATGGCTGTTTAACAGTCTGATGGCCTTGAGATAGAAGCTGACTAGTGATGGCTGTTTAACAGTCTGATGGCCTTGAGATAGAAGCTGACTAGTGATGGCTGTTTAACAGTCTGATGGCCTTGAGATAGAAGCTGACTAGTGATGGCTGTTTAACAGTCTGATGGCCTTGAGATAGAAGCTGACTAGTGGTGGCTGTTTAACAGTCTGATGGCCTTGAGATAGAAGCTGACTAGTGATGGCTGTTTAACAGTCTGATGGCCTTGAGATAGAAGCTGACTAGTGATGGCTGTTTAACAGTCTGATGGCCTTGAGATAGAAGCTGACTAGTGATGGCTGTTTAACAGTCTGATGGCCTTGAGATAGAAGCTGACTAGTGATGGCTGTTTAACAGTCTGATGGCCTTGAGATAGAAGCTGTTTTTCAGTCTCTCGGGTCTCTGCTTTGATGCACCTGTACTGACCTCGCCTTCTGGATGATAGCGGGGGTGATCAGGCTGTGGCTCGGGTTGTGGTTGTCCTTGATTATCTTTATGGCCTTCCTGTGACATCGGGTGGTGTAGGTGTCCTGGAGGGCATGTAGTTTGCCCCCGGTGATGCGTTGTGCAGACCTCACCACCCTCTGGAGAGCCCTGCGGTTGTGGGCGGTGCAGTTGCCGTACTAGGCGGTGATACAGCCTGACAGGATGCTCTCAATGGTGCAAGTAAGCGCTAACATTACTCTGTTACGTTGGGTAATGAGATAAATGTCCGCTTGAATAGACACCTGACTAAAAGCATCATTCTGAAACAAACTGTCGAAATGCATTCTGTTATGTGTTATCTGCTGCCCTCTAGTGGATAGAAGCGGCTCTGCAAGACCTGCGAATCAGCTGGTGCGTTTATGAAGAAATGTCTCTTTCTGTTATTAGTTGTGTTGTAAAATATATTATGCGTCTAAATGTTTAAAAAAAAAATTACAAATAATTTAATTGTTATCATACAACCTAACAATATTTATAAAATATTTTGCCGTGCCACTTTCCTTTGTCATGTCTAGATGGGATACAGCTTTTGTCAAATTGACATTCAAGTATATTATTATTTTGTAGCATTTTCGCTAACCCGAACCATTTTCCTAACCTTAACCTAATTATCATAACCTGCTACGTACCTTCTCCTAAACTTACTACGAAACGTGAATTTTGACTAAATCTGTTTCCCTTCTCGACTAAAAAAAAAACACGGTCCTCCCACAATCCTCTGCTTCCATGTTAGTCCCGTCATCCACTGCGGTCTTCACCCTCTCTCCAGCGAGCAAGATGGCGGACAGAATAGGTACGTCTGCTTTTTAAATGAGTCTGTTAACAGGGTTTTTTTTTTATTTATTTAATATTAAACTGACATATTCTTCACTTCAGCATTTTACATGCGAAACATTGTATTTTATTACATAAAGAAAGCGAGATGTGTGGAGTTTAGTTGATGATCGTTTTGAAGGCCGCTGTAAATCCATGATTAGAGTCAAGTCAAGGACTTTTGCTGTCATGGTCATTTTTTTAAGTAACAGCTTTTGGGTATAATGCATGGCGAAGAGAAACACATATATATACATCTAATCCCTGACAGTTTCTCTAAAGGGTTGTACATTTAAACCCATTTTTACAGTGTTTCCTATGTGGTTAGGTATTTAACCAGGTAGGTTAGTTAAGCTCGTTAGTCTACAGGACTAATAGCCTCTGCAGCCAGTCGGGAGTTGGCAACATGTTGTACCTTTTTTTTTTACCGGATAATGACCGATAACCGGTTATGACAACAGCCTTGTCTCAGCGGATCCAGGCTCGATCACAACTCCCGTGACTTTGATGTATCTTAACTGTTAGTCAGCTTTGTGTTCTCTAGACCGCTGTCTTAACTTCCGCATCTAAGTGGTTTATGAGTATTTTACACCACTGGCTCAGGACTCTTTAGTGAAATACTAACAAAACACGGTAACCATATAACCTTTAACAATGAATGCTATCTTCAGTGGTGTCTGTTTTGTGTGAGAGGGACGGCAGGTGTGTGTATTGATTGTGTGTGTTGTGTACCTGTGTCCTTAGTTCCCTTGGGTGAGAAGCGTCTGATGGATGTGAAGCTGGGAGAGTTGGGCTCCTGGTTGGGCAAGAGGGACTTCACTCCTAACGGAGTCCTCGCCAGCATCCGCAATGGTACCCCCTCCAACACACACACAGTACCTAACATGTCCCCCTCCAACACACACAGTACCTAACATGTCCCCCCCAATACACACAGTACCTAACATGTCCCCCCCTCCAACACACACAGTACCTAACATGTCTCCCCTCCAACACACACAGTACCTAACATGTCCCCCCCCCAATACACACAGTACCTAACATGTCCCCCTCCCCAATACACACAGTACCTAACATGTCCCCCCTCCAACACACACAGTACCTAACATGTCCCCCCCAATACACACAGTACCTAACATGTCCCCCCCAATACACACAGTACCTAACATGTCCCCCCCCCAATACACACAGTACCTAACATGTCCCCCAATACACACAGTACCTAACATGCCCCCCCTCCAACACACACAGTACCTAACATGTCCCCCAATACACACAGTACCTAACATGTCCCCCCTCCAACACACACAGTACCTAACATGTCTCCCCCTCCAATACACACAGTACCTAACATGTCTCCCCCTCCAATACACACAGTACCTAACATGTCCCCCAATACACACAGTACCTAACATGTCCCCCCCAATACACACAGTACCTAACATGTCCCCCCTCCAACACACACAGTACCTAACATGCCCCTCCAACACACACAGTACCTAACATGTCCCCCCCCAATACACACAGTACCTAACATGTCCCCCCAATACACACAGTACCTAACATGTCCCCCCTCCAACACACACAGTACCTAACATGCCCCCCCTCCAACACACACAGTACCTAACATGTCCCCCCTCCAATACACACAGTACCTAACATGTCCCCCCCCAATACACACAGTACCTAACATGTCCCCCAATACACACAGTACCTAACATGTCCCCCCCTCCAACACACACAGTACCTAACATGCCCCCCTCCAACACACACAGTACCTAACATGTCCCCCCTCCAATACACACAGTACCTAACATGTCCCCCTCCAATACACACAGTACCTAACATGTCCCCCCAATACACAGTACCTAACATGTCCCCCCTCCAACACACACAGTACCTAACATGCCCCCCAATACACACAGTACCTAACATGTCCCCCCTCCAACACACACAGTACCTAACATGCCCCCCCCAATACACACAGTACCTAACATGTCCCCCCTCCAACACACACAGTACCTAACATGCCCCCCAATACACACAGTACCTAACATGTCCCCCAATACACACAGTACCTAACATGTCCCCCCTCCAACACACACAGTACCTAACATGCCCCCCTCCAATACACACAGTACCTAACATGTCTCCCCCAGGCCATGACAGATATTAAAAGTACCCCCCACACACACACAGTAATGTGTTGTCTCTTCCCCCCTCCCCCAGGCCATGACAGATATTAAAAGTACACCCCCACACACAGTAATGTGTTGTCTCTTCCCCCCTCCCCCAGGCCATGACAGATATTAAAAGTACCCCCCACACACACACAGTAACATGTTGTCTCTTCCCCCCCCTCCCCCCAGGCCATGACAGATATTACAACAAGTACATCAACGTGAAGAAGGGAGGTATTGGAGGCGTGGCCATGCTGCTGGTTGGCTACGTGGCCCTCAGTTACCTGTGGGAGTACGACCACCTCAGTGAGTACAGACTCTGGGAGTACGATGACCTCAGAGGAACCCACTACATACAATGGCATTCACCTCGAAGCACTGTGAAGGACAATCTGATCTGACTTGACCTGCGTCCCTCTCTCTCTCTCCTCCTCTTCTTCTCTTCTCAGAGCACGACCGCTGGAGGAAGTACCACTAAAGCCCCTCCTCTCCTGACCCAGCAGGGCAAAAGCCTGACCTCTGACCCCCCCCTAGCTCCAGCTGTCTGTATAATACCACCGTTGTGACCAAGAATAAATAAAACTACTTCTGACATTTAACTTGATCTGCTGTGTTGGGGTTTTTATTATTAGTGTTGGATGTTGAGGCGTGTTATTACTCGCTAGTTAAAATGACTGTGGATATCTATTTATTCTTATTTTTTTTAAATGGAGAAACGTTAAAGTGAAATAAAATTGTCACGTGTGTTTAGTAGATGTTCCAACAGTGCAGTAATATCTAACAACAATAACATCTAAGTTAATGGTATAACTTGATGCTCCATGTCAGAGCGACTAAGAGACAGTATATACATTTGATGAATAATGTAAAATGTGTAAACATTATTAAAGTGGCCAGTGATTCCAAGTCTGTAAAGAGGGCAGCAGCCTCTAATGTGCTAGTGATGGCTGTTTAACAGTCTGATGGCTTTGAGATAGAAGCTGTTTTTCAGTCTCTCGAGTCCCTGCTTTGATGCACCTGTATTGACCTCGCCTTCTGGATGACAGCGGGGTGAACAGGCAGTGGCTCGGGGGTTGTTGTCCTTGATCTTTATGGCCTTCCTGTGACAACGGGTGGTGTAGGTGTCCTGGAGGGCATGTAGTTTGCCACCTGGTGTCCTGAAGGGCAGGTAGTTTGCCACCTGGTGTCCTGGAGGGCAGGTAGTTTTCCACCTGGTGTCCTGGAGGGCAGGTAGTTTGCCACCTGGTGTCCTGGAGGGCAGGTAGTTTTCCACCTGGTGTCCTGGAGGGCAGGTAGTTTTCCACCTGGTGTCCTGGAGGGCAGGTAGTTTGCCTCCTTGTGGTGCGTTCTGCAGACCTCAACCCTCTGGAGAGCCCTGCGGTTGCGGGCGGTGCAGTTGTGGTACCAGGCGGTGATACAGCCCGACAGGAAGCTGTGGGGACGACGACATCGGTACACTTCCTGATGAAGCCGGTGACTGAGGTGGTGTACTCTTCAATGTCATTGGATGAATCCCAGAACAGATTCCAGTCTGCAAAACAGTCCTGTAGCGTAGCATCTGATTACCTGAAACAGCCCTGTAGCGTAGCATCTGATTACCTGAAACAGTCCTGTAGCTTAGCATCTGATTACCTGAAACCGTCCTGTAGCGTAGCATCTGATTACCTGAAACAGCCCTGTAGCTTAGCATCTGGTTACCTGAAACAGCCCTGTAGTTTAGCATCTGATTACCTGAAACAGCCCTGTAGCGTAGCATGTGATTACCTGAAACAGCCCTGTAGCGTAGCATCTGATTACCTGAAACAGCCCTGTAGCGTAGCATCTGATTACCTGAAACAGCCCTGTAGCTTAGCATCTGGTTACCTGAAACAGCCCTGTAGTTTAGCATCTGATTACCTGAAACAGCCCTGTAGCGTAGCATGTGATTACCTGAAACAGCCCTGTAGCGTAGCATCTGATTACCTGAAACAGTCCTGTAGCGTAGCATCTGATTACCTGAAACAGTCCTGTAGCGTAGCATCTGATTACCTGAAACAGTCCTGTAGCTTAGCATCTGATTACCTGAAACAGTCCTGTAGCTTAGCATCTGATTACCTGAAACAGTCCTGTAGCTTAGCATCTGATTACCTGAAACAGTCCTGTAGCGTAGCATCTGATTACCTGAAACAGTCCTGTAGCGTAGCATCTGATTACCTGAAACCGTCCTGTAGCGTAGCATCTGATTACCTGAAACAGCCCTGTAGCGTAGCATCTGATTACCTGAAACAGCCCTGTAGCGTAGCATCTGATTACCTGAAACAGCCCTGTAGCGTAGCATCTGATTACCTGAAACAGCCCTGTAGCTTAGCATCTGATTACCTGAAACAGTCCTGTAGCGTAGCATCTGATTACCTGAAACAGTCCTGTAGCGTAGCATCTGATTACCTGAAACAGCCCTGTAGCGTAGCATCTGATTACCTGAAACAGCCCTGTAGCGTAGCATCTGATTACCTGAAACAGCCCTGTAGCGTAGCATCTGATTACCTGAAACAGTCCTGTAGCGTAGCATCTGATTACCTGAAACAGTCCTGTAGCGTAGCATCTGATTACCTGAAACAGTCCTGTAGCGTAGCATCTGATTACCTGAAACAGTCCTGTAGCTTAGCATCCGCATCATCTGACCACTTCCGTATTGAGCGAGTCACTGGTACTTCCTGCTTCAGTTTTAGCTTGTAATCAGGAATCAGGAGGATAGAGTTTCTTCATTCAATTATTATTTTTTAAATAACCAAAATAGCAGTTGGTTAGAAACCCGTAAATCGGTGCCATTATCTACAACAAAACAGGAGGAACAAGACAATGACGAGTACAGGTTTATTGTATTTTACAGACCAGGAGGAACAGGTTTATTGTATTTTACAGACCAGACCAGGAGGAACAGGTTTATTGTATTTAACAGACTAGACCAGGAGGAACAGGTTTATTGTATTTTACAGACTAGACCAGGAGGAACAGGTTTATTGTATTTAACAGACCAGGAGGAACAGGTTTATTGTATTTTACAGACTAGACCAGGAGGAACAGGTTTATTGTATTTAACAGACCAGGAGGAACAGGTTTATTGTATTTTACAGACTAGACCAGGAGGAACAGGTTTATTGTATTTTACAGACCAGGAGGAACAGGTTTATTGTATTTTACAGACTAGACCAGGAGGAACAGGTTTATTGTATTTTACAGACCAGGAGGAACAGGTTTATTGTATTTTACAGACTAGACCAGGAGGAACAGGTTTATTGTATTTTACAGACCAGGAGGAACAGGTTTATTGTATTTTACAGACTAGACCAGGAGGAACAGGTTTATTGTATTTTACAGACTAGACCAGGAGGAACAGGTTTATTGTATTTTACAGACCAGGAGGAACAGGTTTATTGTATTTTACAGACCAGGAGGAACAGGTTTATTGTATTTTACAGACCAGGAGGAACAGGTTTATTGTATTTTAAAGACCAGAAGGAACAGGTTTATTGTATTTAACAAACTAGACCAGGAGGATCAGGTTTATTGTATTTTAAAGACCAGAAGGATCAGGTTTATTGTATTTAACAGACTAGACCAGGAGGAACAGGTTTATTGTATTTTACAGACCAGGAGGAACAGGTTTATTGTATTTAACAGACTAGACCAGGAGGAACAGGTTTATTGTATTTTACAGACCAGACCAGGAGGAACAGGTTTATTGTATTTTACAGACTAGACCAGGAGGAACAGGTTTATTGTATTTTACAGACCAGGAGGAACAGGTTTATTGTATTTAACAGACTAGACCAGGAGGAACAGGTTTATTGTATTTAACAGACCAGGAGGAACAGGTTTATTGTATTTTACAGACTAGACCAGGAGGAACAGGTTTATTGTATTTAACAGACTAGACCAGGAGGAACAGGTTTATTGTATTTAACAGACTAGACCAGGAGGAACAGGTTTATTGTATTTTACAGACTAGACCAGGAGGAACAGGTTTATTGTATTTTACAGACCAGACCAGGAGGAACAGGTTTATTGTATTTAACAGACTAGACCAGGAGGAACAGGTTTATTGTATTTTACAGACTAGACCAGGAGGAACAGGTTTATTGTATTTAACAGACCAGGAGGAACAGGTTTATTGTATTTTACAGACTAGACCAGGAGGACCAGGTTTATTGTATTTTACAGACTAGACCAGGAGGAACAGGTTTATTGTATTTTACAGACCAGGAGGATCAGGTTTATTGTATTTTAAAGACCAGAAGGAACATGTTTATTGTATTTAACAAACTAGACCAGGAGGAACAGGTTTATTGTATTTTACAGACTAGACCAGGAGGAACAGGTTTATTGTATTTTACAGACCAGGAGGAACAGGTTTATTGTATTTAACAGACCAGGAGGAACAGGTTTATTGTATTTAACAGACTAGACCAGGAGGAACAGGTTTATTGTATTTAACAGACCAGGAGGAACAGGTTTATTGTATTTTACAGACCAGGAGGAACAGGTTTATTGTATTTAACAGACCAGGAGGAACAGGTTTATTGTATTTAACAGACTAGACCAGGAGGAACAGGTTTATTGTATTTTACAGACCAGACCAGGAGGAACAGGTTTATTGTATTTTACAGACCAGGAGGAACAGGTTTATTGTATTTAACAGACTAGACCAGGAGGATCAGGTTTATTGTATTTTAAAGAACAGAATGATCAGGTTTATTGTATTTAACAGACTAGACCAGGAGGAACAGGTTTATTGTATTTTACAGACCAGACCAGGAGGAACAGGTTTATTGTATTTTACAGACTAGACCAGGAGGAACAGGTTTATTGTATTTTACAGACCAGGAGGAACAGGTTTATTGTATTTAACAGACCAGGAGGAACAGGTTTATTGTATTTAACAGACTAGACCAGGAGGAACAGGTTTATTGTATTTTACAGACCAGGAGGAACAGGTTTATTGTATTTAACAGACTAGACCAGGAGGAACAGGTTTATTGTATTTAACAGACTAGACCAGGAGGAACAGGTTTATTGTATTTAACAGACTAGACAAGGAGGAACAGGTTTATTGTATTTTACAGACCAGAAGGAACAGGTTTATTGTATTTAACAGACCAGGAGGAACAGGTTTATTGTATTTAACAGACTAGACCAGGAGGAACAGGTTTATTGTATTTAATTGACCAGGAGGAACAGGTTTATTGTATTTAACAGACCAGGAGGAACAGGTTTATTGTATTTAACAGACTAGACCAGGAGGAACAGGTTTATTGTATTTTACAGACTAGACCAGGAGGAACAGGTTTATTGTATTTTACAGACCAGACCAGGAGGAACAGGTTTATTGTATTTTACAGACTAGACCAGGAGGAACAGGTTTATTGTATTTTACAGACCAGGAGGAACAGGTTTATTGTATTTAACAGACCAGGAGGATCAGGTTTATTGTATTTTACAGACCAGGAGGAACAGGTTTATTGTATGTTACAGACCAGGAGGAACAGGTTTATTGTATTTTAAAGACCAGAAGGAACAGGTTTATTGTATTTAACAAACTAGACCAGGAGGATCAGGTTTATTGTATTTTAAAGACCAGAAGGATCAGGTTTATTGTATTTAACAGACTAGACCAGGAGGAACAGGTTTATTGTATTTTACAGACCAGGAGGAACAGGTTTATTGTATTTAACAGACTCGACCAGGAGGAACAGGTTTATTGTATTTTACAGACCAGACCAGGAGGAACAGGTTTATTGTATTTTACAGACTAGACCAGGAGGAACAGGTTTATTGTATTTTACAGACCAGGAGGAACAGGTTTATTGTATTTAACAGACTAGACCAGGAGGAACAGGTTTATTGTATTTAACAGACCAGGAGGAACAGGTTTATTGTATTTTACAGACTAGACCAGGAGGAACAGGTTTATTGTATTTAACAGACTAGACCAGGAGGAACAGGTTTATTGTATTTAACAGACTAGACCAGGAGGAACAGGTTTATTGTATTTTACAGACTAGACCAGGAGGAACAGGTTTATTGTATTTTACAGACTAGACCAGGAGGAACAGGTTTATTGTATTTTACAGACTAGACCAGGAGGAACAGGTTTATTGTATTTTACAGACTAGACCAGGAGGAACAGCTTTATTGTATTTTACAGACCAGGAGGAACGGGTTTATTGTATTTTACAGACCAGGAGGAACAGGTTTATTGTATTTTACAGACTAGACCAGGAGGAACAGGTTTATTGTATTTTACAGACCAGGAGGAACAGGTTTATTGTATTTTAAAGACCAGAAGGAACATGTTTATTGTATTTAAAAAACTAGACCAGGAGGAACAGGTTTATTGTATTTTACAGACTAGACCAGGAGGAACAGGTTTATTGTATTTTACAGACCAGGAGGAACAGGTTTATTGTATTTAACAGACCAGGAGGAACAGGTTTATTGTATTTAACAGACTAGACCAGGAGGAACAGGTTTATTGTATTTTACAGACCAGACCAGGAGGAACAGGTTTATTGTATTTTACAGACCAGGAGGAACAGGTTTATTGTATTTAACAGACTAGACCAGGAGGATCAGGTTTATTGTATTTTAAAGACCAGAAGGATCAGGTTTATTGTATTTAACAGACTAGACCAGGAGGAACAGGTTTATTGTATTTTACAGACCAGACCAGGAGGAACAGGTTTATTGTATTTAACAGACCAGGAGGAACAGGTTTATTGTATTTAACAGACTAGACCAGGAGGAACAGCTTTATTGTATTTTACAGACCAGGAGGAACGGGTTTATTGTATTTTACAGACCAGGAGGAACAGGTTTATTGTATTTTACAGACTAGACCAGGAGGAACAGGTTTATTGTATTTTACAGACCAGGAGGAACAGGTTTATTGTATTTTAAAGACCAGAAGGAACATGTTTATTGTATTTAAAAAACTAGACCAGGAGGAACAGGTTTATTGTATTTTACAGACTAGACCAGGAGGAACAGGTTTATTGTATTTTACAGACCAGGAGGAACAGGTTTATTGTATTTAACAGACCAGGAGGAACAGGTTTATTGTATTTAACAGACTAGACCAGGAGGAACAGGTTTATTGTATTTTACAGACCAGACCAGGAGGAACAGGTTTATTGTATTTTACAGACCAGGAGGAACAGGTTTATTGTATTTAACAGACTAGACCAGGAGGATCAGGTTTATTGTATTTTAAAGACCAGAAGGATCAGGTTTATTGTATTTAACAGACTAGACCAGGAGGAACAGGTTTATTGTATTTTACAGACCAGACCAGGAGGAACAGGTTTATTGTATTTAACAGACCAGGAGGAACAGGTTTATTGTATTTAACAGACTAGACCAGGAGGAACAGGTTTATTGTATTTTACAGACTAGACCAGGAGGAACAGGTTTATTGTATTTTACAGACTAGACCAGGAGAATCAGGTTTATTGTATTTTACAGACTAGACCAGGAGGAACAGGTTTATTGTATTTAACAGACTAGACCAGGAGGGACAGGTTTATTGTATTTTACAGACCAGAAGGAACAGGTTTATTGTATTTAACAGACCAGGAGGAACAGGTTTATTGTATTTTACAGACTAGACCAGGAGGAACAGGTTTATTGTATTTTACAGACCAGGAGGATCAGGTTTATTGTATTTTACAGACCAGGAGGAACAGGTTTATTGTATTTAACAGACTAGACCAGGAGGAACAGGTTTATTGTATTTTACAGACTAGACCAGGAGGAACAGGTTTATTGTATTTTACAGACCAGACCAGGAGGAACAGGTTTATTGTATTTTACAGACTAGACCAGGAGGAACAGGTTTATTGTATTTTACAGACCAGGAGGAACAGGTTTATTGTATTTAACAGACCAGGAGGATCAGGTTTATTGTATTTTACAGACCAGGAGGAACAGGTTTATTGTATGTTACAGACCAGGAGGAACAGGTTTATTGTATTTTACAGACCAGGAGGAACAGGTTTATTGTATTTTACAGACCAGGAGGAACAGGTTTATTGTATTTTACAGAACAGACCAGGAGGATCAGGTTTATTGTATTTTACAGACTAGACCAGGAGGAACAGGTTTATTGTATTTTACAGACCAGGAGGAACAGGTTTATTGTATTTTACAGACCAGGAGGAACAGGTTTATTGTATTTTACAGACCAGGAGGAACAGGTTTATTGTATTTTACAGACCAGGAGGAACAGGTTTATTGTATTTTAAAGACCAGGAGGAACAGGTTTATTGTATTTTACAGACCAGGAGGAACAGGTTTATTGTATTTAACAGACCAGGAGGAACAGGTTTATTGTATTTTACAGACCAGGAGGATCAGGTTTATTGTATTTTACAGACCAGGAGGATCAGGTTTATTGTATTTAACAGACTAGACCAGGAGGAACAGGTTTATTGTATTTTACAGACCAGGAGGAACAGGTTTATTGTATTTTACAGACTAGACCAGGAGGAACAGGTTTATTGTATTTTACAGACCAGACCAGGAGGAACAGGTTTATTGTATTTAACAGACTAGACCAGGAGGAACAGGTTTATTGTATTTTACAGACCAGGAGGAACAGGTTTATTGTATTTAACAGACTAGACCAGGAGGAACAGGTTTATTGTATTTAACAGACCAGGAGGAACAGGTTTATTGTATTTTACAGACTAGACCAGGAGGAACAGGTTTATTGTATTTAACAGACTAGACCAGGAGGAACAGGTTTATTGTATTTAACAGACTAGACCAGGAGGAACAGGTTTATTGTATTTTACAGACTAGACCAGGAGGAACAGGTTTATTGTATTTTACAGACTAGACCAGGAGGAACAGGTTTATTGTATTTTACAGACTAGACCAGGAGGAACAGGTTTATTGTATTTTACAGACTAGACCAGGAGGAACAGGTTTATTGTATTTTACAGACCAGGAGGAACGGGTTTATTGTATTTTACAGACCAGGAGGAACAGGTTTATTGTATTTTACAGACTAGACCAGGAGGAACAGGTTTATTGTATTTTACAGACCAGGAGGAACAGGTTTATTGTATTTTAAAGACCAGAAGGAACATGTTTATTGTATTTAAAAAACTAGACCAGGAGGAACAGGTTTATTGTATTTTACAGACTAGACCAGGAGGAACAGGTTTATTGTATTTTACAGACCAGGAGGAACAGGTTTATTGTATTTAACAGACCAGGAGGAACAGGTTTATTGTATTTAACAGACTAGACCAGGAGGAACAGGTTTATTGTATTTTACAGACCAGACCAGGAGGAACAGGTTTATTGTATTTTACAGACCAGGAGGAACAGGTTTATTGTATTTAACAGACTAGACCAGGAGGATCAGGTTTATTGTATTTTAAAGACCAGAAGGATCAGGTTTATTGTATTTAACAGACTAGACCAGGAGGAACAGGTTTATTGTATTTTACAGACCAGACCAGGAGGAACAGGTTTATTGTATTTAACAGACCAGGAGGAACAGGTTTATTGTATTTAACAGACTAGACCAGGAGGAACAGCTTTATTGTATTTTACAGACCAGGAGGAACATTGTATTTTACAGACCAGGAGGAACAGGTTTATTGTATTTTACAGACTAGACCAGGAGGAACAGGTTTATTGTATTTTACAGACCAGGAGGAACAGGTTTATTGTATTTTAAAGACCAGAAGGAACATGTTTATTGTATTTAAAAAACTAGACCAGGAGGAACAGGTTTATTGTATTTTACAGACTAGACCAGGAGGAACAGGTTTATTGTATTTTACAGACCAGGAGGAACAGGTTTATTGTATTTAACAGACCAGGAGGAACAGGTTTATTGTATTTAACAGACTAGACCAGGAGGAACAGGTTTATTGTATTTTACAGACCAGACCAGGAGGAACAGGTTTATTGTATTTTACAGACCAGGAGGAACAGGTTTATTGTATTTAACAGACTAGACCAGGAGGATTTTATTGTATTTTAAAGACCAGAAGGATCAGGTTTATTGTATTTAACAGACTAGACCAGGAGGAACAGGTTTATTGTATTTTACAGACCAGACCAGGAGGAACAGGTTTATTGTATTTAACAGACCAGGAGGAACAGGTTTATTGTATTTAACAGACTAGACCAGGAGGAACAGGTTTATTGTATTTTACAGACCAGGAGGAACAGGTTTATTTATTTACAGACTCACCAGGAGGAACAGGTTTATTGTATTTTACAGACTAGACCAGGAGGAACAGGTTTATTGTATTTTACAGACTAGACCAGGAGGAACAGGTTTATTGTATTTTACAGACCAGGAGGAACAGGTTTATTGTATTTAACAGACTAGACCAGGAGGAACAGGTTTATTGTATTTAACAGACCAGGAGGAACAGGTTTATTGTATTTTACAGACTAGACCAGGAGGAACAGGTTTATTGTATTTAACAGACTAGACCAGGAGGAACAGGTTTATTGTATTTAACAGACTAGACCAGGAGGAACAGGTTTATTGTATTTTACAGACTAGACCAGGAGGAACAGGTTTATTGTATTTTACAGACTAGACCAGGAGGAACAGGTTTATTGTATTTTACAGACTAGACCAGGAGGAACAGGTTTATTGTATTTTACAGACTAGACCAGGAGGAACAGGTTTATTGTATTTTACAGACCAGGAGGAACGGGTTTATTGTATTTTACAGACCAGGAGGAACAGGTTTATTGTATTTTACAGACTAGACCAGGAGGAACAGGTTTATTGTATTTTACAGACCAGGAGGAACAGGTTTATTGTATTTTAAAGACCAGAAGGAACATGTTTATTGTATTTAAAAACTAGACCAGGAGGAACAGGTTTATTGTATTTTACAGACTAGACCAGGAGGAACAGGTTTATTGTATTTTACAGACCAGGAGGAACAGGTTTATTGTATTTAACAGACCAGGAGGAACAGGTTTATTGTATTTAACAGACTAGACCAGGAGGAACAGGTTTATTGTATTTTACAGACCAGACCAGGAGGAACAGGTTTATTGTATTTTACAGACCAGGAGGAACAGGTTTATTGTATTTAACAGACTAGACCAGGAGGATCAGGTTTATTGTATTTTAAAGACCAGAAGGATCAGGTTTATTGTATTTAACAGACTAGACCAGGAGGAACAGGTTTATTGTATTTTACAGACCAGACCAGGAGGAACAGGTTTATTGTATTTAACAGACCAGGAGGAACAGGTTTATTGTATTTAACAGACTAGACCAGGAGGAACAGCTTTATTGTATTTTACAGACCAGGAGGAACGGGTTTATTGTATTTTACAGACCAGGAGGAACAGGTTTATTGTATTTTACAGACTAGACCAGGAGGAACAGGTTTATTGTATTTTACAGACCAGGAGGAACAGGTTTATTGTATTTTAAAGACCAGAAGGAACATGTTTATTGTATTTAAAAAACCAGGAGGAACAGGTTTATTGTATTTTACAGACTAGACCAGGAGGAACAGGTTTATTGTATTTTACAGACCAGGAGGAACAGGTTTATTGTATTTAACAGACCAGGAGGAACAGGTTTATTGTATTTAACAGACTAGACCAGGAGGAACAGGTTTATTGTATTTTACAGACCAGACCAGGAGGAACAGGTTTATTGTATTTTACAGACCAGGAGGAACAGGTTTATTGTATTTAACAGACTAGACCAGGAGGAAGGTTTATTGTATTTTAAAGACCAGAAGGATTTTATTGTATTTAACAGACTAGACCAGGAGGAACAGGTTTATTGTATTTTACAGACCAGACCAGGAGGAACAGGTTTATTGTATTTAACAGACCAGGAGGAACAGGTTTATTGTATTTAACAGACTAGACCAGGAGGAACAGGTTTATTGTATTTTACAGACCCAGGAGGAACAGGTTTATTGTATTTTACAGACTAGACCAGGAGAACAGGTTTATTGTATTTTACAGACTAGGAGGAGGAACAGGTTTATTGTATTTAACAGACTAGACCAGGAGGAACAGGTTTATTGTATTTTACAGACCAGGAGGAACAGGTTTATTGTATTTAACAGACCAGGAGGAACAGGTTTATTGTATTTACAGACTAGACCAGGAGGAACAGGTTTATTGTATTTAATTGACCAGGAGGAACAGGTTTATTGTATTTAACAGACCAGGAGGAACAGGTTTATTGTATTTAACAGTAGACCAGGAGGAACAGGTTTATTGTATTTTACAGACTAGACCAGGAGGAACAGGTTTATTGTATTTTACAGACCAGACCAGGAGGAACAGGTTTATTGTATTTTACAGACTAGACCAGGAGGAACAGGTTTATTGTATTTTACAGACCAGGAGGAACAGGTTTATTGTATTTAACAGACCAGGAGGATTTTATTGTATTTTACAGACCAGGAGGAACAGGTTTATTGTATGTTACAGACCAGGAGGAACAGGTTTATTGTATTTTACAGACCAGGAGGAACAGGTTTATTGTATTTTACAGACCAGGAGGAACAGGTTTATTGTATTTTACAGAACAGACCAGGAGGAAGGTTTATTGTATTTTACAGACTAGACCAGGAGGAACAGGTTTATTGTATTTTACAGACCAGGAGGAACAGGTTTATTGTATTTTACAGACCAGGAGGAACAGGTTTATTGTATTTTAAAGACCAGGAGGAACAGGTTTATTGTATTTTACAGACCAGGAGGAACAGGTTTATTGTATTTTACAGACCAGGAGGAACAGGTTTATTGTATTTTACAGACCAGGAGGAACAGGTTTATTGTATTTTACAGACCAGGAGGAACAGGTTTATTGTATTTAACAGACCAGGAGGAACAGGTTTATTGTATTTTACAGACCAGGAGGAACAGGTTTATTGTATTTTACAGACCAGGAGGAACAGGTTTATTGTATTTTACAGACCAGGAGGAACAGGTTTATTGTATTTTAAAGACCAGGAGGAACAGGTTTATTGTATTTTACAGACCAGGAGGAACAGGTTTATTGTATTTTACAGACCAGGAGGAACAGGTTTATTGTATTTTACAGACCAGGAGGAACAGGTTTATTGTATTTTACAGACCAGGAGGAACAGGTTTATTGTATTTAACAGACCAGGAGGAACAGGTTTATTGTATTTTACAGACCAGGAGGAACAGGTTTATTGTATTTTACAGACCAGACCAGGAGGAACAGGTTTATTGTATTTTACAGACTAGACCAGGAGGAACAGGTTTATTGTATTTTACAGACCAGGAGGAACAGGTTTATTGTATTTAACAGACTAGACCAGGAGGAACAGGTTTATTGTATTTAACAGACCAGGAGGAACAGGTTTATTGTATTTTACAGACTAGACCAGGAGGAACAGGTTTATTGTATTTAACAGACTAGACCAGGAGGAACAGGTTTATTGTATTTAACAGACTAGACCAGGAGGAACAGGTTTATTGTATTTTACAGACTAGACCAGGAGGAACAGGTTTATTGTATTTTACAGACTAGACCAGGAGGAACAGGTTTATTGTATTTTACAGACTAGACCAGGAGGAACAGGTTTATTGTATTTTACAGACTAGACCAGGAGGAACAGGTTTATTGTATTTTACAGACCAGGAGGAACAGGTTTATTGTATTTTACAGACCAGGAGGAACAGGTTTATTGTATTTTACAGACTAGACCAGGAGGAACAGGTTTATTGTATTTTACAGACCAGGAGGAACAGGTTTATTGTATTTAACAGACCAGGAGGAACAGGTTTATTGTATTTAACAGACTAGACCAGGAGGAACAGGTTTATTGTATTTTACAGACCAGACCAGGAGGAACAGGTTTATTGTATTTTACAGACCAGGAGGAACAGGTTTATTGTATTTAACAGACTAGACCAGGAGGATCAGGTTTATTGTATTTTAAAGACCAGGAGGATCAGGTTTATTGTATTTAACAGACTAGACCAGGAGGAACAGGTTTATTGTATTTTACAGACCAGACCAGGAGGAACAGGTTTATTGTATTTTACAGACTAGACCAGGAGGAACAGGTTTATTGTATTTTACAGACCAGGAGGAACAGGTTTATTGTATTTTACAGACCAGGAGGAACAGGTTTATTGTATTTAACAGACTAGACCAGGAGGAACAGGTTTATTGTATTTTACAGACTAGACCAGGAGGAACAGGTTTATTGTATTTTACAGACTAGACCAGGAGAATCAGGTTTATTGTATTTTACAGACTAGACCAGGAGGAACAGGTTTATTGTATTTAACAGACTAGACCAGGAGGAACAGGTTTATTGTATTTTACAGACCAGGAGGAACAGGTTTATTGTATTTAACAGACTAGACCAGGAGGAACAGGTTTATTGTATTTAACAGACTAGACCAGGAGGAACAGGTTTATTGTATTTTACAGACCAGACCAGGAGGAACAGGTTTATTGTATTTAACAGACCAGGAGGAACAGGTTTATTGTATTTAACAGACTAGACCAGGAGGAACAGGTTTATTGTATTTTACAGACTAGACCAGGAGGAACAGGTTTATTGTATTTTACAGACCAGACCAGGAGGAACAGGTTTATTGTATTTTACAGACTAGACCAGGAGGAACAGGTTTATTGTATTTTACAGACCAGGAGGAACAGGTTTATTGTATTTAACAGACCAGGAGGAACAGGTTTATTGTATTTTACAGACCAGGAGGAACAGGTTTATTGTATTTTACAGACTAGACCAGGAGGAACAGGTTTATTGTATTTTACAGACCAGGAGGAACAGGTTTATTGTATTTTACAGACCAGGAGGAACAGGTTTATTGTATTTTACAGACTAGACCAGGAGGATCAGGTTTATTGTATTTTACAGACTAGACCAGGAGGAACAGGTTTATTGTATTTTACAGACTAGACCAGGAGGAACAGGTTTATTGTATTTTACAGACCAGGAGGAACAGGTTTATTGTATTTTACAGACCAGGAGGAACAGGTTTATTGTATTTAACAGACCAGGAGGAACAGGTTTATTGTATTTAACAGACCAGGAGGAACAGGTTTATTGTATTTAACAGACCAGGAGGAACAGGTTTATTGTATTTTACAGACCAGGAGGAACAGGTTTATTGTATTTTACAGACCAGGAGGAACAGGTTTATTGTATTTTACAGACCAGGAGGAACAGGTTTATTGTATTTTACAGACCAGGAGGAACAGGTTTATTGTATTTTACAGACCAGGAGGAACAGGTTTATTGTATTTTACAGACCAGGAGGAACAGGTTTATTGTATTTTACAGACCAGGAGGAACAGGTTTATTGTATTTTACAGACCAGGAGGAACAGGTTTATTGTATTTAACAGACCAGGAGGAACAGGTTTATTGTATTTTACAGACCAGGAGGAACAGGTTTATTGTATTTTACAGACCAGGAGGAACAGGTTTATTGTATTTTACAGACCAGGAGGAACAGGTTTATTGTATTTTAAAGACCAGGAGGAACAGGTTTATTGTATTTTACAGACCAGGAGGAACAGGTTTATTGTATTTTACAGACCAGGAGGAACAGGTTTATTGTATTTTACAGACCAGGAGGAACAGGTTTATTGTATTTTACAGACCAGGAGGAACAGGTTTATTGTATTTAACAGACCAGGAGGAACAGGTTTATTGTATTTTACAGACCAGGAGGAACAGGTTTATTGTATTTTACAGACCAGACCAGGAGGAACAGGTTTATTGTATTTTACAGACTAGACCAGGAGGAACAGGTTTATTGTATTTTACAGACCAGGAGGAACAGGTTTATTGTATTTAACAGACTAGACCAGGAGGAACAGGTTTATTGTATTTAACAGACCAGGAGGAACAGGTTTATTGTATTTTACAGACTAGACCAGGAGGAACAGGTTTATTGTATTTAACAGACTAGACCAGGAGGAACAGGTTTATTGTATTTAACAGACTAGACCAGGAGGAACAGGTTTATTGTATTTTACAGACTAGACCAGGAGGAACAGGTTTATTGTATTTTACAGACTAGACCAGGAGGAACAGGTTTATTGTATTTTACAGACTAGACCAGGAGGAACAGGTTTATTGTATTTTACAGACTAGACCAGGAGGAACAGGTTTATTGTATTTTACAGACCAGGAGGAACGGGTTTATTGTATTTTACAGACCAGGAGGAACAGGTTTATTGTATTTTACAGACTAGACCAGGAGGAACAGGTTTATTGTATTTTACAGACCAGGAGGAACAGGTTTATTGTATTTTAAAGACCAGAAGGAACATGTTTATTGTATTTAACAAACTAGACCAGGAGGAACAGGTTTATTGTATTTTACAGACTAGACCAGGAGGAACAGGTTTATTGTATTTTACAGACCAGGAGGAACAGGTTTATTGTATTTAACAGACCAGGAGGAACAGGTTTATTGTATTTAACAGACTAGACCAGGAGGAACAGGTTTATTGTATTTTACAGACCAGACCAGGAGGAACAGGTTTATTGTATTTTACAGACCAGGAGGAACAGGTTTATTGTATTTAACAGACTAGACCAGGAGGATCAGGTTTATTGTATTTTAAAGACCAGAAGGATCAGGTTTATTGTATTTAACAGACTAGACCAGGAGGAACAGGTTTATTGTATTTTACAGACCAGACCAGGAGGAACAGGTTTATTGTATTTTACAGACTAGACCAGGAGGAACAGGTTTATTGTATTTTACAGACCAGGAGGAACAGGTTTATTGTATTTAACAGACCAGGAGGAACAGGTTTATTGTATTTAACAGACTAGACCAGGAGGAACAGGTTTATTGTATTTTACAGACTAGACCAGGAGGAAAAGGTTTATTGTATTTTACAGACTAGACCAGGAGAATCAGGTTTATTGTATTTTACAGACTAGACCAGGAGGAACAGGTTTATTGTATTTAACAGACTAGACCAGGAGGAACAGGTTTATTGTATTTTACAGACCAGAAGGAACAGGTTTATTGTATTTAACAGACCAGGAGGAACAGGTTTATTGTATTTAACAGACTAGACCAGGAGGAACAGGTTTATTGTATTTAATTGACCAGGAGGAACAGGTTTATTGTATTTAACAGACCAGGAGGAACAGGTTTATTGTATTTAACAGACTAGACCAGGAGGAACAGGTTTATTGTATTTTACAGACTAGACCAGGAGGAACAGGTTTATTGTATTTTACAGACCAGACGAGAACAGGTTTATTGTATTTTACAGACTAGACCAGGAGGAACAGGTTTATTGTATTTTACAGACCAGGAGGAACAGGTTTATTGTATTTAACAGACCAGGAGGATCAGGTTTATTGTATTTTACAGACCAGGAGGAACAGGTTTATTGTATGTTACAGACCAGGAGGAACAGGTTTATTGTATTTTACAGACCAGGAGGAACAGGTTTATTGTATTTTACAGACCAGGAGGAACAGGTTTATTGTATTTTACAGAACAGACCAGGAGGATCAGGTTTATTGTATTTTACAGACTAGACCAGGAGGAACAGGTTTATTGTATTTTACAGACTAGACCAGGAGGAACAGGTTTATTGTATTTTACAGACCAGGAGGAACAGGTTTATTGTATTTTAAAGACCAGGAGGAACAGGTTTATTGTATTTTACAGACCAGGAGGAACAGGTTTATTGTATTTTACAGACCAGGAGGAACAGGTTTATT